>NC_091340.1:2401852-2581852 GCF_038502225.1 Cherax quadricarinatus | reverse complement strand
ATATATATATATATATATATATATATATATATATATATATATATATATATATATATATATATATATATATATATATATATATATATATATATATATATATATGTGCGCATGTAATTTGTCTATGATAATTCTTTGTTTTAATTTCCACCAGATATCCGAAGTCTCATTAATATACCATCAGATGGTTATAGTTGTTTGTGGAATATATACGAACTAATTTGTCTGGCTTATTTTAAATATGGTATAGCATTATTTTCCATGTTATAAGTTCTCTCTGGGTTAGTATAAATTTGCTGGTTTATCTTGCTTAGCTAAAAGTTCACTTTGTTATTGGTCTGCACAAGTTCCAATTTGCCGATTTTGAAAAAGAACATGTGAGAGTAATTTTCATTTAATTACAGAGAATAGACTTTCTGACCAGTTTGAAGCCATTGAAATTGAGGCATTTTATGAGTCCGTGAGTCGGGTGATACTTCGTAAGTTTATCGTGTTGAAAATTGTTAAAATCCAGGAATCGTTGGGTTCACCGAGATAACCATGGAATGTCACTTCTGCTCAGCTTCAAACTTTTAAGACTTGAGTGTCTTGGCAGATGGTTTAAAATTGAAGTTGGCTTTGTAGATGCTAATTTGTATATTATATATGTAAATTTACTGAATTTTCATAATAACTTTAATGGACCACTGAAAAATTTGGCTGTCATGCAAAAAATAATTAAAAGATCATTACAGTCGTTTAATCTTATAGTATTTAATCTATTTCTGTATTTCATTTATCGGTTTACGAGAATTTTTTTATTTAAATCTGGAGCGGTTCATAATTATTATTATTATTATTATTATTATTATTATTATTATTATTATTATTATTATTATTATTATTATTATTATTATTATTATTCCAAATTAAAAAAAAATACGAAAATAATTTATCTTATTTTGGTCATGGTCAGTATAATGAATTCTGTGATATAAACCACACATCAACCCCGTCCTTGATTCTGTGATATAAACCACACATCAACCCCGTCCTTGATTCTGTGATATAAACCACACATCAACCCAGTCCTTGATTCTGTGATATAAACCACACATCAACCCCGTCCTTGATTCTGTTATATAAACCACACATCAACCCCGTCCTTGATTCTGTGATATAAACCACACATCAACCCCGTCCTTGATTCTGTGATATAAACCACACATCAACCCCGTCCTTGATTCTGTGATATAAACCACACATCAACCCCGTCCTTGATTCTGTGATATAAACCACACATCAACCCCCGTCCTTGATTCTGTGATATAAACCACACATCAACCCCCGTCCTTGATTCTGTGATATAAACCACACAACCCCGTCCTTGATTCTGTGATATAAACCACACATCAACCCCGTCCTTGATTCTGTGATATAAACCACACATCAACCCCGTCCTTGATTCTGTGATATAAACCACACATCAACCCCCGTCCTTGATTCTGTGATATAAACCACACATCAACCCCGTCCTTGATTCTGTGATATAAACCACACATCATCCCCCGTCCTTGATTCTGTGATATAAACCACACATCAACCCCGTCCTTGATTCTGTGATATAAACCACACATCAACCCCGTCCTTGATTCTGTGATATAAACCACACATCAACCCCGTCCTTGATTCTGTGATATAAACCACACATCAACCCCGTCCTTGATTCCGTGATATAAACCACACATCAACCCAGTCCTTGATTCTGTAATATAAACCACACATCAACCCCGTCCTTGATTCTGTGATATAAACCACACATCAACCCCGTCCTTGATTCTGTGATATAAACCACACATCAACCCCGTCCTTGATTCTGTGATATAAACCACACATCAACCCAGTCCTTGATTCTGTGATATAAACCACACATCAACCCCGTCCTTGATTCTGTGATGTAAACCACACATCAACCCAGTCCTTGATTCTGTGATATAAACCACACATCAACCCCGTCCTTGATTCTGTGATATAAACCACACATCAACCCAGTCCTTGATTCTGTGATATAAACCACATATCAACCCCGTCCTTGATTCTGATATAAAAAAATCAACCTCATCCTTGATTCTGTAGTATAAACCACACATCAACCCCGTCCTTGATTCTGTGATATAAACCACATATCAACCCAGTCCTTGATTCTGTGATATAAAAAAACATCAACCCCATCCTTGATTCTGTGATATAAACCACACATCAACCCCGTCCTTGATTCTGTCATATAAACCACACATAAACCCCGTCCTTGATTCTGTTATATAAACCACATATCAACCCCGTCCTTGATTCTGTGATATAAACCACACATCAACCCCGTCCTTGATTCTGTGATATAAACCACACATCAACCCCGTCCTTGATTCTGTGATATAAACCACACATCAACTCAGTCCTTGATTCTGTGATATAAACCACACATCATTCCCCGTCCTTGATTCTGTGATATAAACCACACATCAACCCAGTCCTTGATTCTGTGATATAAACCACACATGAACCCCGTCCTTGATTCTGATATAAACCACACATCATCCCCCTTCCTTGATTCTGTGATACAAACCACACATCACCCCTGTCCTTGATTCTGTGATATAAACCACACATCAACCCAGTCCTTGATTCTGTGATATAAACCACACATCAACCCCGTCCTTGAAACTCAGTTTCCTGGACAATGTCTGTACAACTTGACAAACGCTAAGTATGTTAGGTAAGACACATATGCAACAGTTAGGTATCTTTATTGTGAAACGTTTCGCCTACACAGTAGGCTTCTTCAGTCAAGTACAGGAAAGGTTGATAGAAGCAGAAGATACTTGAAGACGATGTAATCAGTCCATCACCCTTAAAGTTTTGAGGTGGTCAGTCCCTCAGTCTGGAGAAGAGCATTGTTCCATAGTATGAAACAATATGGAACAATGCTCTTCTCCAGACTGAGGGACTGACCACCTCAAAACTTTAAGGGTGATGGACTGATTACATCGTCTTCAAGTATCTTCTGCTTCTATCAACCTTTCCTGTACTTGACTGAAGAAGCCTACTGTGTAGGCGAAACGTTTCACAATAAAGATACCTAACTGTTGCATATGTGTCTTACCTAACAACCTGTCGGTATTTTATACCATTTTAATGTTCAAACGCTAAGTATATTATTCTTTCGCTAGGCCGTGTGAGTGCCGGTAATTTAATGCAGGTTTCAGACTTTGTTGTCTGCCTGAGTGTCTTTCCACCTAATATGTGATTCGCTTCTGTTGATCGGCTCGAAACTTGCCGTGTTGCTCTATAGTTGTTTTAGAAAGGGTTAGATTTTTGGAGGGTATTACGGGGTTCAGCGCCCCCGCGGCCCGGTCCATGACCAGGCCTCCCGGTGAATCAGGGCCTGATCAACCAGTCTGTTACTGCCAGCCGCACAGCCCGGCTGGTCAAGAACTGTCTTGAGGAATCTATCCAGTTTCTTGTTGAAGCCAGCCAGGAATCTATTGGAAATCCCTCTTATGTATGATGGGAGACTGTTGATTGACCTTGGACCCCTTACACTTACTGTTTTGTCTCTCATGGCTCCCCTGCTCTTCCCTGGGGGTTATATTGCACCGTCTACCGAGCCTTTTGCTTTTGTACGAGTAAATTCTTGGGTAGTTTGGGTAGAGGTCGTTTTGATAAGGACCTGCCTTGCATGGGCCAGTAGGCCTTCTGCAGTGTTCCTCCATTCTTATGTTCTTATGTTCTTATTTCTGTATGCACATTTGGGATCAGTCCTTTTCAGATTTTCCAGGTGTAAACTATGATGTAATATCTCTCTTGCGTTTCAAGGAGTACAGGTCAAGGGACTTACATACATTCCCAGTAATTAAGGTGCTTGATTGAATTTATACTTGCAGTGAAGGTTCTCTATACATTCTTTAGCTCTGCAATTTAGCCGTAATAGGGACTGTTAGTTTATAACAGTATTCCAGCCTAGACATAATAGGGGACTTAAAAAAGATAATTAGCTTGGCATCCCTTGTTTTGTAGGTTCTCATTATCCATCCTTGAAGGTGTCATCCCCTGACATTATCACTCATAAGTCCTTCACATTAGTTTTCCGCTCTAATTTGAGGGTAGAATTCGTTGTACATTTAGTTCTAACTTTTATTTCCTCAAGTTTTTCCCTGACGGAATAACTGAAATTTGTCCTCATTAACCAACTCTCTCTTTTCTGCGACTCACTGGAAGACTTGGTTCATATCATTTGGGAATCCAGTGGCTTCTTCAGTTCAATACAGAGAAGAACGATGGAGGATGAGGAAGAGTTTGAGGTAATCAGTCCCTCAGCCTGGAGTCAGTGTGTTCACTCCATCAATATTGATAGACTGAATGATTAATAACATAGGAAAGAATGAGTAATCAACATAGTAAAGGTTAAGAATGATTAATCAACACAGAAAGTGTTTAAGAAGGATTACTCAACATAATAAAGAGCTTAACAACGATTAATCAACACATTAAAGAGTTTAAGAGTGATTAACGAAGCAGTGGAAGAGGCGAGAGAGTTTCAATAAGAGAAGCGAGAGTTTAAGAGGATTTAATCAACACAGAGAGAACAACTCTGAAAGGAATTTCTGAGCACACGAGAGAATTTAAAGAGAATTAATCAGCATTACAGATTTCTAGTCTTACAGATCAGAATTTTAGGCTTCTAATTACATAGCAGACACGGATATATGTACTTAGGTAGCATGTAGGTCCACTAGTGACTGTGCCACACTAGGCCGTCCACAGTCACTCTATCTGGACCGCTGTTTCAGTGACACATAGATGGAGTCACATTCATCCAGAGAGAAGCACCAGAGCCACCAAGTACACGATAGAGCCGTAGAATATATAAATCCATGAGTGCGCCGAGGGGAGAGCCTGGGAGAGGAATTCTAGTGACATTCCACAGCGAGGGAGAGAGAGAGGGGACGTGGGTGCCTTCCCTTGTTAGCGAGGCCTCAACCTGCCGTCCCTGGCCAGGCCGTTCCCCTCGCCCTCTCCCCTCGCTCATACATCTCCAGCAAGTATAATATATATTTACATCGCTATATATTACGCCACCTATGAAGCGAGGAGCTTCAGATAATATTAATGCTTGAATATGTCTGGAGAAAATACCGTGCACCTCCTGCCTTCCGCTCATCCTCGATGGTAGACTGGTGGGGACCATCGTTCTTAAGCTTACGTGGTAAATAATAGAACAAGAGGAATTTGAGGTGTTGCATGCCTCTGACAGCTTGGAATATAGGAGAAGCAATATCCCTCTTGATGCCCTCTTGGTCATATATTGCTGACACACATGATGAAACATGTGTGCCTGAAACATGTGCAGAAACAAGTGTAGCTGACATCCCTGCATAACGTATATAACTGGCACTTGATGTAACATGTAGCTGATATTTGATGTAACATCTGAAGTTAATGTTTGATACAGCATATACAGATGACATGTGAAGCAACATATGTTGCTGGCGCAGGTGCTGAAACATACGTAGCTGACACCCGCGACAAAACATGTGTAGGTGACACACCGTCAGCGCATATGTACTTGACAAGTACTTCTAACGTACCTGAATTGAAAACCTAACGTATTAAAGACTAGTTGTGATCGCTTTTTATTTTTCACTCTATTTAATACTCCCGTCCGTATAAAAAAATTGCCTGACAACGCGCATTTTTATAGTCACATTCATTTTAATTTTTGTACAAATCGAAGCGCTCTGCATGCACAAAATTTACGACGGTACCGATATTGGAGGCAGCGGTGTAGCGACTGGCAGTGAACCCCAGGACACAACCCACCGCTCAATGACACTCATACTAGCATCACAATCGCTCTTCAAGCTTCATAAACTGGATGGCGTGATGAAATCAAGTCACTGCAAAAAAATTCATTCATTTCGTATGTGGAAGGGAAGAGGCGGTGCATATTTGCCGGTAATTATCGTGATTTGGAGGGAGAATGGCCGATAAGTGCGTGGACACGACACAAGTACGCAGAGGAAGCTTGTATCTGGGCAGCGTATTTGCTCTTTTCCTGATATTCACTCACCCTCTCTTAAAATTAATGCTTCTCTTGTTTATACAGGTACTCACAAGGTGCCTCATGCTTGCTATAGTCACTATTGATGATGTATCTAGTCATTGTTAAAATGGTATACAATACCGACAGGTTGGTAACTACTTGGCATACTTCTAGTCAGCCGTCTATACATGTACTCACAAAGTGCCTCGTGTTTGCTGTGCTCACAGTGGATGATACTTGTAGTCAACCAACTACACAATTAAAACAATATAAACTCACTGTAAAACTACATAAACTCTCGTAAAACTATATAAACTCCCCGTAAAACTATCAGAAGGTGCTTCATGCTTGCTGTGGTTGTTGAACATGACTATTAGTTCTGGAAAAAACTAATCCTGGATATAGAATAATGTATTTTCAGTGTTTTAGAGAAGCATTAGAACTACGTCTTAAATTAATTGTTCTAACAGACTTTAAAGTAAACACGGTGAAAATCCACTAAGTTAAGTGGTGTCACATTCTCATTTTGTTGAATATCAACCACAGGGTGAAACGTAGTCAATAAAGGATCAATAACAGGTGTGTGGCCGAAACGTGCTCAATGGAGGATCGTATTAAACTGAATTTGTATTTATTTTTTCACAGTATCGATATTTTATACCATATATCTCCATTTCGGGAAGTCTGGTCTAAAATGAACTGAACAAATATTAAGCCAGTTCACCCTATGAAAAATTACATAGTATGAGTCAGAGAGTTAACCATAACACCACCATTATGGAACTGAGATTTGTTCAGATTATCTACATTATCAGTGTCCTTGATTAGCTGATCTTTGCATATGTCCTTGAAAGTTTTAACTAAAAGAGTCGACAAAAAGTTCACAGTATCAATTTACAAAACGCATACGACTAGCTAAACAAATAAAACTTTTTATATATAAGTTCAGTTTAAACGTAATTTAATAACACTTCTTCTCACCAGAGCTCAACAGATATGTTCAAACATTAAGACACAATGATTTTTCTTGTAATATTATTGATACTTTTAAAGAGTTGAGAAAATTTTATTGCCACCACAAGATTCTGTAGCTACAGTGGTAAAGACAAACATCTATATAGTCCTACCATTTATTGGTGGCAATAGTGACAATATTAGAAATAAGCTTGGTAAATTAGAGCGTTATAGTAACAATGTTTAATTATTAAAACTCTGAGGCTCAGTCCCTGGACCCATTATGTACCTCTGTAATCTTTTGACTACCGCCCACAGGATGGGTATGACGTGCATAATAAAGATGTTGAACTAACTAACAATGTTCCACACACATCCTGAGGGTAACGCGTCGTTTATTGTATATCAGTATACTGTAGGTGTAAGAGATGCAAGTCTCAGTAAGGCGACACAGCAGCTCAAGGCCAGAATTACTGATCATATTGGTAAAAGTTTCAGGACAGGACAGGTACTAGGTGAGTCTCTAGAGTCAGCAGTTAGGAAACATGTTCTTATACAAAATCACCAAAGGTGCTAGTCTTCGCCCAAGATGCTAGTCTTGTCCTCCATATGATCACGTTATGAGTACATCTGATCTATCCATCAGGTTGTTTTATTGTTTCTTGATCCAGTATTATAAATACTTTTTAAATCTATTCTGATTTTCAGTATGATCAATATACATCTTTTCACTTTGTAGGCAAAATATATTTTATGAAGTGAAAAAGGCTGAGTACGGATAATCGCTTTTGCATGATGTAAAAGGATGTGTGAAGTGTGGAAATATTACTGGTGGAGGTATTTCCAGTCGTATGTTGTATGATATTGTATTGGTAGGCATGTGATCTGAGGTAGTATGTGTCCGGACACAGTTGTCAGGTCCGGCTCATGAAATGTAGAGGATCAAGAGTTATGTATACGGGCGGCCATTGCTGGGGCTGCAGTGTGCTGTTGCTGCTGTAGTGAGCACCCACAATGACTGCACACAATAACACCAATACGTACTGCACACTGTGGAACTAGACAAAAATACAATCATCGCGACAGCTCTGTTACTTTCACTCGTTCTCTTACTAGTGAATGTTTGTCAGTAACTCTTGTTGAACCAGCTGGCGATCTCTCAAAGCCATTGCTTCTAAATGTCCTGGGTAAATCCCTTACGTCATAACACTGAAAGCCCTAAATTAACAGTTTCAGTATCTCTGTCAGAAGAATAAACTCTAAAAGTGTCTGGTTATGGATACTCGGAGAGTCGGTGCTTCCCGGCTGACTTACTAAGATAATTTACTCACAGCTGCAGTTTTGTCTTGTTCGTCCTGTGCTGTGTATGTAAATAAGGCACAAAATGCTGGTTATGGAATTTTATTGTGAAAACGTTTCGTCCACCAGAGATTTTATCAATTCACACAGAAAACAAGACGGGTATTTTTGTAAGTTGTAGAGAGATCCTGGAGTGAGAGGTCATGTGGTCACGTGTGAGAAGCCAGCCTAGAAAGTGAGGACAGGTGAACGGTGTGTCAGCTTCTGGCAGAATAAGTCTTGCTAAAACTCCTGAGATTATGAATGATCCTAAATTTTGACTGATGTCATTCGATGTGACTATAACTGAGGATTCAAGACATAATCAGCTGCGACAGTCACTGTCTTTGATGATAAGTTTTGCATGTAGGTAGTTCGTAATATGGTTCTCAGTGTTTCTGTGAAGAGTGAAGGCTTGTTTAGTGCTGTCGTTTCTACATGCGATATGTTCTTTGATTTTGGTCTCTGGAGGCTGCACTGACATAAATTTTGTCACAACTTCCACCTGGTATGGTATAGGTACCGGAAGTTGTGTTCATTGGCTTCATTTTCTTGACTAGGTCTTTTATGGTTTTAGATGAAATACTGGTGACTAGTATTGGCTACAGCCAAGGTACTGGAAAGGTTGTTGCTGGTTTTATTGACTTGGAACACAATGTTTCTGCTGGGTGTAGTGTTGCAACTGTAGTGGTGTAGAATTTTCTTATTGACTATCTTGGGCCACAAAGATGGACAGGGATAAACTCCACTATATTACCTTTCGTTAATGTATCGAAGAAACAAAGTGCTGAGGATAGTTTAGAACAAAACTCAAACAAATCGAACACCATATTAATTTATAATTGCATACACACGACGACAGTAGGCAAGCACTTACATAAACTCATATAAATACACACATATACATAATCAAAGTAGAACGCACATACACACACTCACACACACAGACACTATCAATCCTCATCAACCCCTTCCACCCCCCTAACCCATGGATAAGGGCCAGGAATACAGGAACCCACGATCGGAAACACAATATTGGAAAAGAAGATAAAGGTACAATACACCAATGAAGACGGAATAACAAATAAGAGCGAAGATTGGCACGAACGAATCATGGAGACATCGCCAAACATTACTGCACTCATTGAAGCAAAGCTTACTTACGGAGATAATAACAGACACTATCTTCCCAACTAGCTATCATATTTTGAGGACTCACCTAGGGAACCGTGGAGGAGGATGAATTGCACTGTTCATCAGAAACTTTGAGCAACACACACCTTCTCCTAATCTCTAAACCACGAATTCACTGCATAATGTTTACGCCACACATTGCCCCTCAGACACGACATTTCCACTGCCTTCAACTCCTCGCCAAATAGGTAAAACTTGCGATTTCGGCTTATATAGCAACGCTCTTCTTGCCGAATAAAGCAAGCGAAAATTAGTGTATGCAATAATTTCGCAAAAATCATTCTAACCTAACGAAAAAATATATTTCATTATGTTTGTTTATTATTAAATTATTGTTAACTTATCTAAAATGCTTTTATTTGAATTAGGCTAAATTAAATTGCGCTTGTTATAATAAGGTTAGGTAGTTTTCTAAGTTTCTTTTGGTGTAAAATTGCCAAATTAGTCAGTTAGGCCGAACTGCCTTAAAATTGAAGTGGTGCACAGTACTACACCACCACACAGTACTGCACCACCACACAGTACTGCACCACCACCACACTGTACTGCACCACCACCACACTGTACTGCACCACCACACAGTACTGCACCACCACACAGTACTGCACCCCCACACAGTACTGCACCACCACCACACAGTACTGCACCACCACACAGTACTGCACCACCACACAGTACTGCACCACCACACAGTACTGCACCACCACACAGTACTGCACCACCACACAGTACTGCACCACCACACAGTACTGCACCACCACACAGTACTGCACCACCACCACACTGTACTGCACCACCACCACACTGTACTGCACCACCACACAGTACTGCACCACCACACAGTACTGCACCCCCACACAGTACTGCACCACCACCACACTGTACTGCACCACCACACAGTACTGCACCACCACACAGTACTGCACCCCCACACAGTACTACACCACCACACAGTACTACACCACTACACAGTACTGCACCCCCACACAGTACTACACCACCACACAGTACTGCACCACCACACAGTACTGCACCACCACACAGTACTGTACCACCACACAGTACTGCACCACCACACAGTACTGCACCACCACACTATACTGCACCACCACACAGTACTGCACCACCACATAGCCCACATTCGACCACACAACACAGCCACATAGTTCTATTCGAGCTCAGAGCACCACATGTTGTGTGAGGCTGAGAGTCAGGCTGTGGTAGCAGGCAATGATCGGACCTTTATGACCCAATATTAAAAAACGGTGATATTGAAGGCAGGCGGGAGGGGGGTTAAGCTGCTCTTGTTAGCTGTGACAGCCAGAGGGGAGGTGAGGGAGATATAGGGGGTAGTGAGGGGATTAGTGAGAGAGGGGAGAGAGAGAGAGAGAGAGAGAGAGAGAGAGAGAGAGAGAGAGAGAGAGAGAGAGAGAGAGAGAGAGAGAGAGAGAGAGAGAGAGAGAGACAAACACGAATAGACAAAAAGGGCAGATGAATGAATGGGAGTCCATTGGAAAATTGATAAAAGAGATCCTATATCTAGGTCATCTGCTGAAAGTAACTAACCTACCACTACTTCCTATATATATATATATATATATATATATAAATATAAATATATATATATATATATATATATTTATATTTATATATATATATATATATATATATATATATATATATATATAAATATATATATATATATATATATATATATATATATATATATATATATATATATATATATATATATATATATATATATATATATATATATATATATATATATATATAGATATATATATATATATATATATATATATATATATATATAAATATAAATATATATATATATATATATATATTTATATTTATATATATATATATATATAAATATATATATATATATATATATATATATATATATATATATATATATATATATATATATATATATATATATATATATATATATATATATATATAACACATCGGGTGTTTCTCACCAAGACAAGGTGACCTGAAAAAGAAGAAACAAATTCATCATCATTCACTCTATATGTATCTTGCCAGAGGTGTGCCGACACTACCGTTCAAAAGCTGCAACATTAACACTCCACCTTGAGAGTGTACTTCCCACTGTACTTCCGACCTCCAGGACTCAAGTCTAGCTAACCGGTTTCTCTGAATCCCTTCATAAATGTTACTTTGCTAACACTCCAACAGCACATCAAGTCATAAATACCCTTTGCCTCCAGTCACTCCTATCCATCACACTCTCGTATTCCTGCTTGAAGTCTAAGCCTCCCCGCACACAAAGCCTCCTTTATTCCCCCTCACTCCAACCGTCCCTAGGACGACCCCTAAGACGCCTTCCATTCACTACAGATTTATACGCCCTCCATATTTGTTCCATCCTCTCTAAATGTTAGAATCACCTCAACAACCCATACTTAGTCCTCTGGATAATACTGTTAGTAACCTCGAAGCTCCTTCTAATCTTCAAACTGCGGATTCTCTGCATAATATTCACACCACACATTGCACTCATACAAGACATCTCCACTGCCTCCTGCCTTCTCCTTGTTGCAACATTAACAGCCCATGCTTCACAGTTACATTTTCCTTTTTGCTTCCACGGATAACGTTCTTTGCCTCCACAGACTCCTCATTTTCTTTCATAGACCCATCTACTGACAAGTCAACTCCCAAATTTCTGAACACATTCACTTCATACTCCTTGCAAGCTCATATCCATTCTTTTATTAACTAATATTTTTTTGTTATTCTCATCACTTTTTCCTGTGTTCACTTTCAATTTTCTTCCCTTATATACCCAAATTCGTCTACCAACTTCTGTAATTTCTCTTCAGAATCTCCAAAAACCAAAGTGTCATCAGCAAAAAGCAACTGAGATAACGCCCACTGTGTGTTAGATTCTTTATCTTTTAATCCCACATTTCTTCCCAACACTCGAAAATTCGCTTCTCTTATAACCCCATCTATAAATATATTGAACAACCATGGTGACATCACACATCCCTGTCTAAGGCCTACTTTCACTGGGAAATAATCTCCCTCACTTTCCTACATACCTTGACCTGAGCCTCACTGTCCTCATAAAAAACAGTGTTATTGATATAATACTGACCAGTGTTATTGATATAGTACTGACCAGTGTTATTGATATAGTACTAACCAGTGTTATTGAAATAGTGCTGACCAGTGTTATTGATACAGTACTAACCAGTGTTATTGAAATAGTGCTGACCACTGTTATTGATACAGTACTAACCAGTGTTGTTGAAACAGTGCTGACCAGTGTTATTGATATAGTACTGACCAGTGTTATTGATATAGTACTAACCAGTGTTATTGAAATAGTGCTGACCAGTGTTATTGATACAGTACTAACCAGTGTTGTTGAAACAGTGCTGACCAGTGTTATTGATATAGTACTGACCAGTGTTATTGATACAGTGCTGACCAGTGTTATTGATATAGTGCTGACCAGCGTTATTGATATAGTACTGACCAGTGTTATTGATATAGTGCTGACCAGTGTTATTGATATAGTGCTGACCAGTGTTATTGATATAGTACTGACCAGTGTTATTGATATAGTACTAACCAGTGTTATTGAAATAGTGCTGACCAGTGTTATTGATATAGTACTGACCAGTGTTATTGATACAGTGCTGACCAGTGTTATTGATATAGTGCTGACCAGCGTTATTAATATAGTACTGACCAGTGTTATTGATATAGTGCTGACCAGTGTTATTGATATAGTACTGACCAGTGTTATTGATACAGTGCTGACCAGTGTTATTGATATAATACTGACCAGTGTTATTGATACAGTGCTGACCAGTGTTATTGATATAGTGCTGACCAGTGTTATTGATATAGTACTGACCAGTGTTATTGATACAGTGCTGACCAGTGTTATTGATATAATACTGACCAGTGTTATTGATACAGTGCTGACCAGTGTTATTGATATAGTGCTGACCAGTGTTACTGATATAGTGCTGACCAGTGTTACTGATATAGTGCTGACCAGTGTTATTGATAAAGAAGATTCTCGTCCGTCACCAGCACCATCATCAGCAGTGAAGGAGATAATGAAAAGCGGGGCACAGATTCCTAAGATTTGTGTCGAGAGAATGCAAAATCTGTTCACCTTTAATTAAAGGGAACTTAATGCAAAGAAAAATATACGTATGAAGAAATTAACGGTAGATCGTCAAAGAGTGAAGCTGTCAGAACTGACAGTGACTGCCTCAACACCTCCAAGACACACAACTGACAGTGACTGCCTCAACACCTCCAAGACACGCAACTGACAGTGACTGCCTCAACACCTCCAAGACACACAACTGACAGTGACTGCCTCAACACCTCCAAGACACACAACTGACAGTGACTGCCTCAACACCTCCAAGACACGCAACTGACAGTGACTGCCTCAACACCTTCAAGACACGCAACTGACAGTGACTGCCTCAACACCTTCAAGACACACAACTGACAGTGACTGCCTCAACACCTTCAAGACACGCAACTGACAGTGACTGCCTCAACACCTTCAAGACACACAACTGACAGTGACTGCCTCAACACCTTCAAGACACACAACTGACAGTGACTGCCTCAACACCTCCAAGACACGCAACTGACAGTGACTGCCTCAACACCTCCAAGACACGCAACTGACAGTGACTGCCTCAACACCTTCAAGACACGCAACTGACAGTGACTGCCTCAACACCTTCAAGACACGCAACTGACAGTGACTGCCTCAACACCTTCAAGACACGCAACTGACAGTGACTGCCTCAACACCTCCAAGACACACAACTGACAGTGACTGCCTCAACACCTCCAAGACACGCAACTGACAGTGACTGCCTCAACACCTTCAAGACACGCAACTGACAGTGACTGCCTCAACACCTCCAAGACACACAACTGACAGTGACTGCCTCAACACCTCCAAGACACACAACTGACAGTGACTGCCTCAACACCTCCAAGACACACAACTGACAGTGACTGCCTCAACACCTCCAAGACACACAACTGACAGTGACTGCCTCAACACCTCCAAGACACACAACTGACAGTGACTGCCTCAACACCTCCAAGACACACAACTGACAGTGACTGCCTCAACACCTCCAAGACACACAACTGACAGTGACTGCCTCAACACCTCCAAGACACACAACTGACAGTGACTGCCTCAACACCTCCAAGACACGCAACTGACAGTGACTGCCTCAACACCTCCAAGACACACAACTGACAGTGACTGCCTCAACACCTCCAAGACACACAACTGACAGTGACTGCCTCAACACCTCCAAGACACGCAACTGACAGTGACTGCCTCAACACCTTCAAGACACGCAACTGACAGTGACTGCCTCAACACCTTCAAGACACACAACTGACAGTGACTGCCTCAACACCTTCAAGACACGCAACTGACAGTGACTGCCTCAACACCTTCAAGACACACAACTGACAGTGACTGCCTCAACACCTTCAAGACACACAACTGACAGTGACTGCCTCAACACCTCCAAGACACGCAACTGACAGTGACTGCCTCAACACCTCCAAGACACGCAACTGACAGTGACTGCCTCAACACCTTCAAGACACGCAACTGACAGTGACTGCCTCAACACCTTCAAGACACGCAACTGACAGTGACTGCCTCAACACCTTCAAGACACGCAACTGACAGTGACTGCCTCAACACCTCCAAGACACACAACTGACAGTGACTGCCTCAACACCTCCAAGACACGCAACTGACAGTGACTGCCTCAACACCTTCAAGACACGCAACTGACAGTGACTGCCTCAACACCTCCAAGACACACAACTGACAGTGACTGTCTCAACACCTCCAAGACACACAACTGACAGTGACTGCCTCAACACCTCCAAGACACACAACTGACAGTGACTGCCTCAACACCTCCAAGACACACAACTGACAGTGACTGCCTCAACACCTCCAAGACACGCAACTGACAGTGACTGCCTCAACACCTCCAAGACACACAACTGACAGTGACTGCCTCAACACCTCCAAGACACACAACTGACAGTGACTGCCTCAACACCTCCAAGACACGCAACTGACAGTGACTGCCTCAACACCTCCAAGACACGCAACTGACAGTGACTGCCTCAACACCTCCAAGACACGCAACTGACAGTGACTGCCTCAACACCTCCAAGACACGCAACTGACAGTGACTGCCTCAACACCTTCAAGACACGCAACTGACAGTGACTGCCTCAACACCTCCAAGACACACAACTGACAGTGACTGCCTCAACACCTCCAAGACACGCAACTGACAGTGACTGCCTCAACACCTCCAAGACACGCAACTGACAGTGACTGCCTCAACACCTTCAAGACACGCAACTGACAGTGACTGCCTCAACACCTCCAAGACACACAACTGACAGTGACTGCCTCAACACCTCCAAGACACGCAACTGACAGTGACTGCCTCAACACCTCCAAGACACGCAACTGACAGTGACTGCCTCAACACCTTCAAGACACGCAACTGACAGTGACTGCCTCAACACCTCCAAGACACACAACTGACAGTGACTGCCTCAACACCTCCAAGACACACAACTGACAGTGACTGCCTCAACACCTCCAAGACACACAACTGACAGTGACTGCCTCAACACCTCCAAGACACGCAACTGACAGTGACTGCCTCAACACCTCCAAGACACGCAACTGACAGTGACTGCCTCAACACCTCCAAGACACGCAACTGACAGTGACTGCCTCAACACCTCCAAGACACACAACTGACAGTGACGGCTCTCAACACCTCTAAGACACGCAACTGACAGTGACGGCTCTCAACACCTCTAAGACACGCAACTGACAGTGGCGGCTCTCAACACCTCTAAGACACGCAACTGACAATGGCGGCTCTCAACACCTCTAAGACACGCAACTGACAGTGGCGGCTCTCAACACCTCTAAGACACGCAACTGACAGTGACGGCTCTCAACACCTCTAAGACACGCAACTGACAGTGGCGGCTCTCAACACCTCTAAGACACGCAACTGACAGTGGCGGCTCTCAACACCTCTAAGACAAGCAACTGACAGTGGCGGCTCTCAACACCTCTAAGACACGCAACTGACAATGGCGGCTCTCAACACCTCTGAGACACGCAACTGACAGTGGCGGCTCTCAACACCTCTAAGACACACAACTGACAGTGACGGCTCTCAACACCTCTAAGACACGCAACTGACAGCGACGGCTCTCAACACCTCTAAGACACGCAACTGACAGCGACGGCTCTTAACACCTCTAAGACACGCAACTGACAGTGACGGCTCTCAATACCTCCAAGACACGCTATTGACAGCGACGGCTCTCAACACCTCCAAGACACGCAACTGACAGTGACGGCTCTCAACACCTCTAAGACACGCAACTGACAGTGACGGCTCTCAACACCTCTAAGACACGCAACTGACAGTGACGGCTCTCACACCTCTAAGACACACAACTGACAGCGACGGCTCTCAACACCTCTAAGACACGCAACTGACAGTGACGGCTCTCAACACCTCTAAGACACACAACTGACAGTGACGGCTCTCAACACCTCTAAGACACGCAACTGACAGTGGCGGCTCTCAACACCTCTAAGACACGCAACTGACAGTGACGGCTCTCACACCTCTAAGACACACAACTGACAGCGACGGCTCTCAACACCTCTAAGACACGCAACTGACAGTGACGGCTCTCAACACCTCTAAGACACACAACTGACAGTGACGGCTCTCAACACCTCCAAGACACGCAACTGACAGTGACGGCTCTCAACACCTCTAAGACACGCAACTGACAGCGACGGCTCTCAACACCTCTAAGACACGCAACTGACAGCGACGGCTCTCAACACCTCCAAGACACGCAACTGACAGTGACGGCTTTCAACACCTCTAAGACACGCAACTGACAGCGACGGCTCTCAACACCTCTAAGACACGCAACTGACAGCGACGGCTCTTAACACCTCTAAGACACGCAACTGACAGTGACGGCTCTCAATACCTCCAAGACACGCTGTTGACAGCGACGGCTCTCAACACCTCCAAGACACGCAACTGACAGTGACGGCTCTCAACACCTCTAAGACACACAACTGACAGTGACGGCTCTCAACACCTCCAAGACACAACTGACAGCGACGGCTCTCAACACCTCCAAGACACACAACTGACAGTGACGGCTGTCAACACCTCCAAGACACACAACTGACAGTGACGGCTCTCAACACCTCCAAGACACACAACTGACAGTGACGGCTGTCAACACCTCCAAGACACACAACTGACAGTGACGGCTCTCAACACCTCCAAGACACACAACTGACAATGACGGCTCTCAACACCTCCAAGACACACAACTGACAGTGACGGCTCTCAACACCTCCAAGACACACAACTGACAGTGACGGCTCTCAACACCTCTAAGACACACAACTGACAGCGACGGCTCTCAACACCTCTAAGACACCAACTAGGTTTGGCAAAATTAATTTATCAAAGACCTGGGATGTAAATGGTAGTCTCCAGTCGTGGTAGTCTCCAGTCGTGGTAGTCTCCAGTCGTGGTAGTCTCCAGTCGTGGTAGTCTCCAGTCGTGGTAGTCTCCAGTCGTGGTAGTCTCCAGTCGTGGTAGTCTCCAGTCGTGGTAGTCTCCAGTCGTGGTAGTCTCCAGTCGTGGTAGTCGTGGTAGTCTCAGTCGTGGTAGTCTCCAGTCGTGGTAGTCTCCAGTCGTGGTAGTCTCCAGTCGTGGTAGTCTCCAGTCGTGGTAGTCTCCAGTCGTGGTAGTCTCCAGTCGTGGTAGTCTCCAGTCGTGGTAGCCTCCAGACGTGGTAGCCTCTAGACGTGGTAGTCTCCAGTCGTGGTAGTCTCCAGTCGTGGTAGCCTCCAGTCGTGGTAGCCTCCAGACGTGGTAGCCTCTAGACGTGGTAGCCTCTAGCCTGGTAGCCTACAGACGTGGAAGCCTCCAGACGTGATAGCCTCTAGACGTTTTAACCTCTAGGCGTGGTAGCCTCCAGACGTGGAAACCTCCAGACGTGATAGCCTCTAGACGCGGTAGCCTCCAGACGTGGTAGCCTCCAGACGTGGAAGCCTCCAGACGTGGAAGCCTCCAGACGTGATAGCCTCCAGACGTGATAGCCTCCAGACGTGGTAGCCTCCAGACGTGGAAGCCTCCAGACGTGATAGCCTCCAGACGTGGAAGCCTCCAGACGTGGTAGCCTCCAGACGTGGAAGCCTCCAGACGTGATAGCCTCCAGACGTGATAGCCTCCAGACGTGGTAGCCTTCAGACGTGGAAGCCTCCAGACGTGATAGCCTCTAGACGCGGTAGACTCCAGACGTGGATTGGTAAGATAAAAATTCGATTTCTTAAGACAAGCCCGTTTATTCTTGGTAAAGAATTTTGTCCAGGTCACTATAACTCCAGGCAGGAGGTCGTGAGATTTTACTCTTGTATGGTGAACAAGTTTAGAGTGACACACGTTAACAGTAATATTTTTGTGTACCGTGAAGAATGTCTGCCACAGCGAATTACTTAAGAATTCTCACAGGAAGTTAGTGACAGCTTATCAGGTTATTGCTGTGCAGAAGCCCAGCCTGTACTCAAACTTTCGGTCAGATATCTGTGAGTGGCTGAGCCGAGTCTCAGTAATATAGGTCTGCTATTTTTGCGGACTTGGGTAGTTACTGTCCACGTGCAGGGTCTATGTAATATGTACAGGATCCTGCTTATCCAGCTAATACTGTCGTGTGTAAATTATATATGTTTTAACTAATTTTATATATGTAGTGTACATACTCTAATTTATTACTGTCCAGTATAGTGCACTTAAATATGTTAAAGTAATATTATTAACATTATTTAATTAACTCGTTCTTTACATTATTGTACAGGATATATGCCTTTAATTAAGTACTAATAGGAACGTATATGTGTTACTGCACAGTAAGATCAGATATATTAATATAGGATCAACTATGAAAGAGTTGTTTATTGCATATTTGTATATATATAATAATAATTGTTAATAATAAGAATAACCAATTTTATTTATGTGCTTAAGCTCATCATTTAGTTGCTAGACATATATATTTATATAAAAAATTGTTTAATGAACCCAGGTTTATTGTATGTTTTAAGGAAATTTATATATTATTACATCTGGAATATTAATAATTTGGATTTGCTGGAGAACTCATGACACGTCACCTCCCTCGTACCATACTTGTTTCCTAGCATACATAAAACACGCAGAGAGAGAGAGAGAGAGCAAGAGAGGTAGGGGAAGGATGGCAGCGTTATACAGGGCTGGACATTTTGTAAGCACCCAGATAAGGCCATAAGATAATTTCTCTTATTTTGTGCAGTTGGTCAACCTTTTCCTTGGGTTTTCCGTAACTTTAAAGTCCATTTTCTGGTAATTCTAGGAAGACAGAGTGTGCAATTATTTTGCCTGTACTCTACGGTGAATTTGATTGAGCATTCCACAGACTTAGTGTTGTAGAGAAGAGCTGCAGTATTTTGGGCACCTGGAAAGAATTACCAGGCTATCCTCCTCATATCAGAACTATGGTACACCTCTGGGTTATATTGTTCCAAACTTCACTTTTCCACTTACTGCATACAGGTTAGCACTGACTGTACTAAGTGGTGAAACCAGTTGTTCCTTATGGCTAAGAAGCAAGAGAAGCACATGAACTGAAGTTGGTACTTGATTATGTCAACAAAGTTTCTGGCACGAAAGGAAAGGTCAAGTTCGTCGATATCTTGTGTGCCGAAGGAGAACAATAGCTTGAGTGGTGGGAATCCTGGTAAATAATGAGGTGGCGTTATTGCTGGCAGGTTTCTTATTCTTGAAGCTGATGTTCTTGATTATGTCTAGATCACTAGTGTCTGAGGTGGTCATGCCTCTTTGTACCCGGAAGTATTGGCAGAAGTCAAGTTTCTTGGCCACATATTCTCTCCTAGATGGATTATGACATATCAGAGTAAAGAAACAGTTGGTCAGAACTTTCAAACACTACAAACTGTTGCTGTCGTAAGATCATGTTATCCGGGTAAATTATATTTAGAAGCTACATAACGATTTTTTCATCTATTGTAGCCAGACAGATTCCTTTGTTTAAATAAAATACCCATTTTATTTAAATGTACAAATTGCGAATGACATACATATTGCAGTGTGTAATATATTACCCGTTTAACAGTAGTGAACAGGTAGGTGTAGTCACAGCTCCTGCGCTGCTCTGAGTTACTTACAAGTATATTCTCATGTGATCATTACACGGGCTTACTTTAAAGGTAATTAGCTGTCGCAAATCATGTGATATAACATAATATATTGATTGATTGCAATCAGTATCTTTATTATCAATATGTTTATTGTTATGTTTGTTATCCAAGAGTCCCTGTTTAGATGCTGGCTGTAAAAGATTCAGTGAGGTTTAACTTGTTAATTATATAAAATTAAAAAAATTATTTGTTGGACAGTCAGTGGCAGAAGACACTTCTTTAGTGACCAAGAAGAGAGGCAGGTAGTGTTACATCAAGCCGGTACTATCTGTAATGATCTTGTAGTGCACAAGTGACCAAGAAGAGAGGCAGGTAGTGTTACATCAAGCCGGTACTATCTGTAATGATCTTGTAGTGCACAAGATGACAGCGCTCAGCCATCACATCCGACTTTACTTGGTGTGATGAAGGTGATGGTTGAACCCATGGCGAGTGAGTCGTAAAACTCCAGGCAAGTACATAAGTCAGCTGGTTACAATAAGATTCGTCACAGTGAGACTCATGCTATCCTCCCTATGGTGTATAAATATACCTAGTTGGATGTTTCGTACTGTAGCCAGCTGGCCCAGTGGTAACACTCCTATCTGTTGCTGTCTTGCAACATTGCATAGCAATGCTTGGCTTGTTCTGCATTGTTAAGATCTCCTGTTTGCTATTGTAATACATTTATGAGAACGTTCATAGACGTATGATGTGTTTGTGTTACAAGGGTAACGTAGGTACTTGAAGCCCTATTCAGTGGCATTCAACTATTAGGAATCTTGGCAAGAGACACTAATGATCCTTCTGCGAATTTTCAACTTATAATTCAGGGAACCTATTCCTTTGAGAGATGGCAGATAATTTCTCACGCGAACTGCCTACCATCTCGGGTAAATCTGCAGAAACAGTTACTAGGATGTATAATTTAACGTCTTGCCTCTCCAATGTCTTTTCTTTTAAATAATGGTGGAATTCTTTTTAATGTAGTCTTGAAAAAAGTTATTCTTCCCATATAAGATCATCAATAAGTCATTATTAAGAATATTATAGATCAGTGCTTCTCAATATTTTAAATTGGTCGACCCACAGTGTGTCGTCCTGGACTGGTATATCGTTGCCAACTTAGGGATAGTAGAAGGAGTTAAATGGGAAAATTATATAGATTTTTACAGAAAAGATTAATTCAATATATTACATTAAGTGAAGGAAAATAAGCGAAAAGAAAAGATTACTCATATTTACTTAATAAACAATTAAAACATCTAACCTCTACTAATGTGAAAGGTTAACCTGTTTGTTATTGACTCTATCTTAGTGTAGACCAGTGGAGCTGTGGACCAGCGACTGGTGGCTTGTGGACCGGCAGTGGCTCCCGGACCACCACTCTGAGAAGCTTGTGGACCGGCAGTGGCTCCCGGACCACCACTCTGAGAAGCTTGTGGACCGGCAGTGGCTCCCGGACCACCACTCTGAGAAGCTTGTTGACCGGCAGTGGCTCCCGGACCACCACTCTGAGAAGCTTGTTGACCGGCAGTGGCTCCCGGACCACCACTCTGAGAAGCTTGTTGACCGGCAGTGGCTCCCGGACCACCACTCTGAGAAGCTTGTGGACCGGCAGTGGCTCCCGGACCACCACTCTGAGAAGCTTGTTGACCGGCAGTGGCTCCCGGACCACCACTCTGAGAAGCTTGTTGACCGGCAGTGGCCCCCGGACCACCACTCTGAGAAGCTTGTTGACCGGCAGTGGCTCCCGGACCACCACTCTGAGAAGCTTGTTGACCGGCAGTGGCTCCCGGACCACCACTCTGAGAAGCTTGTGGACCGGCAGTGGCTCCCGGACCACCACTCTGAGAAGCTTGTTGACCGGCAGTGGCTCCCGGACCACCACTCTGAGAAGCTTGTGGACCGGCAGTGGCTCCCGGACCACCACTCTGAGAAGCTTGTGGACCGGCAGTGGCTCCCGGACCACCACTCTGAGAAGCTTGTTGACCGGCAGTGGCTCCCGGACCACCACTCTGAGAAGCTTGTTGACCGGCAGTGGCTCCCGGACCACCACTCTGAGAAGCTTGTTGACCGGCAGTGGCTCCCGGACCACCACTCTGAGAAGCTTGTGGACCGGCAGTGGCTCCCGGACCACCACTCTGAGAAGCTTGTGGACCGGCAGTGGCTCCCGGACCACCACTCTGAGAAGCTTGTGGACCGGCAGTGGCCCCCGGACCACCACTCTGAGAAGCTTGTTGACCGGCAGTGGCCCCCGGACCACCACTCTGAGAAGCTTGTTGACCGGCAGTGGCTCCCGGACCACCACTCTGAGAAGCTTGTGGACCGGCAGTGGCCCCCGGACCACCACTCTGAGAAGCTTGTTGACCGGCAGTGGCCCCCGGACCACCACTCTGAGAAGCTTGTTGACCGGCAGTGGCTCCCGGACCACCACTCTGAGAAGCTTGTTGACCGGCAGTGGCTCCCGGACCACCACTCTGAGAAGCTTGTTGACCGGCAGTGGCTCCCGGACCACCACTCTGAGAAGCTTGTTGACCGGCAGTGGCTCCCGGACCACCACTCTGAGAAGCTTGTGGACCGGCAGTGGCTCCCGGACCACCACTCTGAGAAGCTTGTTGACCGGCAGTGGCTCCCGGACCACCACTCTGAGAAGCTTGTTGACCGGCAGTGGCTCCCGGACCACCACTCTGAGAAGCTTGTGGACCGGCAGTGGCCCCCGGACCACCACTCTGAGAAGCTTGTTGACCGGCAGTGGCCCCCGGACCACCACTCTGAGAAGCTTGTGGACCGGCAGTGGCTCCCGGACCACCACTCTGAGAAGCTTGTTGACCGGCAGTGGCCCCCGGACCACCACTCTGAGAAGCTTGTGGACCGGCAGTGGCTCCCGGACCACCACTCTGAGAAGCTTGTTGACCGGCAGTGGCCCCCGGACCACCACTCTGAGAAGCTTGTTGACCGGCAGTGGCTCCCGGACCACCACTCTGAGAAGCTTGTTGACCGGCAGTGGCTCCCGGACCACCACTCTGAGAAGCTTGTTGACCGGCAGTGGCTCCCGGACCACCACTCTGAGAAGCTTGTTGACCGGCAGTGGCTCCCGGACCACCACTCTGAGAAGCTTGTTGACCGGCAGTGGCTCCCGGACCACCACTCTGAGAAGCTTGTGGACCGGCAGTGGCTCCCGGACCACCACTCTGAGAAGCTTGTTGACCGGCAGTGGCTCCCGGACCACCACTCTGAGAAGCTTGTGGACCGGCAGTGGCCCCCGGACCACCACTCTGAGAAGCTTGTTGACCGGCAGTGGCCCCCGGACCACCACTCTGAGAAGCTTGTTGACCGGCAGTGGCCCCCGGACCACCACTCTGAGAAGTTTGTTGACCGGCAGTGGCCCCCGGACCACCACTCTGAGAAGCTTGTGGACCGGCATTGGCCCCCGGACCACCACTCTGAGAAGCTTGTTGACCGGCAGTGGCCCCCGGACCACCACTCTGAGAAACTTGTGGACCGGCAGTGGCCCCCGGACCACCACTCTGAGAAGCTTGTTGACCGGCAGTGGCCCCCGGACCACCACTCTGAGAAGCTTGTTGACCGGCAGTGGCCCCCGGACCACCACTCTGAGAAGCTTGTGGACCGGCAGTGGCCCCCGGACCACCACTCTGAGAAGCTTGTGAACCGGCAGTGGCCCCCGGACCACCACTCTGAGAAGCTTGTGGACCGGCAGTGGCCCCCGGACCACCACTCTGAGAAGCTTGTGGACCGGCAGTGGCCCCCGGACCACCACTCTGAGAAGCTTGTGGACCGGCAGTGGCCCCCGGACCACCACTCTGAGAAGTTTGTTGACCGGCAGTGGCTCCCGGACCACCACTCTGAGAAACTTGTTGACCGGCAGTGGCCCCCGGACCACCACTCTGAGAAGCTTGTTGACCGGCAGTGGCCCCCGGACCACCACTCTGAGAAGCTTGTTGATCGGCAGTGGCTCCCGGACCACCACTCTGAGAAGCTTGTGGACCGGCAGTGGCCCCCGGACCACCACTCTGAGAAGCTTGTTGATCGGCAGTGGCTCCCGGACCACCACTCTGAGAAGCTTGTTGATCGGCAGTGGCTCCCGGACCACCACTCTGAGAAGCTTGTGGACCGGCAGTGGCCCCCGGACCACCACTCTGAGAAGCTTGTGGACCGGCAGTGGCCCCCGGACCACCACTCTGAGAAGCTTGTGGACCGGCAGTGGCCCCCGGACCACCACTCTGAGAAGCTTGTGGACCGGCAGTGGCCCCCGGACCACCACTCTGAGAAGCTTGTGGACCGGCAGTGGCCCCCGGACCACCACTCTAGCTCCAGCTGAATGCATAAAATATAATATTCGACATTCTAGAAATAATAATAAGTGATCTAAGTAGGTGAACCTGGACTTAAGGTGTTCTTGGTGTTCACTTTACAAGTAACTTTACTTAATACCCACTGATCTGATTTACATATTTGACATATTAACTTAAGACTTCCCAGTGAAATGTTGGATTATAGTGCTGCATAAAACACGCTAAACACTGTATACCACCTCCTGTACAGTAGACACCAGCTGTACAGTGAACACCACCAGCTGTACAGTAGACACCAGCTGTACAGTGAACACCACCAGCTGTACAGTGAACACCAACTGTACAGTGAACAGCTGTACAGTGAACACTAGCTGTACAGTGAACACCAGCTGTGCAGCGAACAGCACCAGATATACAGTGAACACCACCAACTGTGCAGTAAATAGCACCAGCTATACAGTGAACCTCACCATCTGTACAGTGAACACCACCAGCTGTACAGTGAACACCAGCTCTACAGTGAACACTAACTGTACAGTGAACAGTACCATCTGTAGGGTGAACACCATCAGCAGTACAGTGAACAGCACCAGATGTACAGTGAACACCACCAGCTGTACAGTGAACACCACCAGCTGTACAGTGAACACCACCAGCTGTACAGTGAACAGCATCTGTACAGTGAACGCTGTGGAGAAATTTTCTCCAGGAGGGGGTATCAGCCCTCTTCAGCCCCCTTCAGCCCCTTTCAGCCCCTTTCAGCCCCTTTCAGCCCTGAGGGGCCCAGCCCTCTCAGAAGGGGCAAGCATCTTGTTTACTGCTACAGCGAGTAATTGGTAGCAGATGCAGTACAAGTATGGGACGTGGTCGCTTCGACCGACGCTCCTTGCAGTGTTGTAAAGTGTATTTTAATAAGAGACAGTCCATCAATTAAGGAAAATCCTACTCCCACTTTATTACCATAGTGTACATTGTTGTGTATGCTTAAGACAGCAAGAATCAAACATTCTGCTTTGCTTCATGGAGGAAGTGGCAAGGAAGCAAAAGTACTAGGTCAGCTTTTCCTTTGTGCTAGGGGAGTAACGGCGTGGGGTGCTGTGGCGTCTTCAGATTACTTTTGACTCTACTGAGAGTGACACTGACGCCAGGATAACCAACAAAGAACGATCCGTGCGTTAGTGTGAACAAAGTGTCTCACAAAACACGATAAACACTTACAGAGAAGTGTGATCAACTTCTTAGTGATATTGTGGGAACAATTATTGATGAACAGTGTAACGAGTGTTGCGATCCAACAGAGTGTAGTGCGACATTCTTCAAAGAGCACTATTCTTCAATCAACTCAACGGATATCCGGGCGTAATTACGGGTCAGATACATATACCCAGGTAAGTGTTCTAACTCGTGATGTACTACTATTGACTGCGCAGTTGAGTATAAAGTCGTGAGTTAGTCACTTATCATAAACCCCGGTGATATGCGGACCTTTGAGTCCACACACGTAAGTTTGTCAGCAATCAGTGAATGAAACATGCTGACATAACACCCCCTAGGGGTAATTTATAATCTTACGAATTATAACTCATTTCAGCCCGTTGAGGAATGACTTCGACAGCTTCTGAAGACCTCGTCTGCAGGGGCGGCTGTGCCGGCGATGAGCTGTCTTTCTAAGTTAAGTTTCCCTATACAAAATGTATAAGCTTAGCTGGTAATAACATTTCTCAACAAACACCACCAGCAGTACAGTGAACACCAGCTGCACAGTGAACACCAGCTGTACAGTGAACACCAGCAGTACAGTGAACACCACCAGCTCTACAGTGAACAGCACGAGCTGTACAGAGAACACCACCAGCTGTACAGCGAACACCACCAATTGTACATTGAACACGACCAGCTGTACAGTGAACACCAGCTGTTCAGCTAACACCACCAACTGTACAGTGAACACCAGCTGTACAGTGAACACCACTAGCAGTACAGTGAACAGCACCGGCTGTACAGTGAACACCATCAGCTGTACAGTGAACACCACCAGCTGTATAGTGAACACCACCAGCTGTACAGTGAACACCACCAGCTGTATAGTGAACACCACCAGCTGTACAGTGAACACCACCAGCTCGCCCCAGCTGACTACCGGTGAAAAATGGAGCTGTAATGTTGGCGAGTCGCTATATCCCAGCCTTATGACGGCACTGTGACTGGCACTTTTTTATGCTGTGTGGGGGGGATGGCAGGGAAGGCAGCAGGGAGGGCAGTAGGGAGGAAGGGAAGCAGGCAGCAAGATATACATGGAGGGAGGCAGGGAGAGATATACAGGGAGGGAGGCAGGGAGAGATATAGGGAAGGAGGCTGGTATGGAGGAAGGGAGAGACGCAGATAGGTAGGGAGAGAGAGGAAGACAGGGAGGGATGCAGGGAGTCAGGCAGGGGAGAGTGTAGGGAGGTAAGCTTAAAAGCAAAGAGGCAAGCAGACAGGTAGACAGACAGGCAAGTAGACAGGCAGGCAGTCTGGTAGGCAGGCTGGCAGGTAGGCAGTCTGGTAGGCAGGCAGGCAGACAGACAGGCAGAGATACAGACAGGCAGGCAGGTAAGTAGGCAGGCAGACAAGCAGGTAGGCAATCTGGTAGGTAGGTAAATAGACAGGCAGGGAGGAAGGCAGGCAGACAGATAGGCAGAAAGGCTTGGAAAGAAGGAGTTAGGGAGGGAGGCATTGAGAGCAGCAGGAGTGCATGCAGAGAGGCATAGGGAAACAAGGATGCACACAAACAGGGAGAGAGAAAGAGAAACAGAGAGAGAGAGAGAGAGAGTGGAAGGGAGACAAAAAAGAGACGCAATCAGGGAGGCAGGGGAGACCTGTGGAAGGAAGGTAGGAAGGAAAGCAGGAAGACAGGCAGGGTGAGAAGAGTGGGAAGTGGTGTAGGTGACAAGAAGGTAGTCAGGCAGGGGAGGCAAGAAGGCAGACAGGCAGGCAGGCAGAAAGGGAAGCAGGGAGACAGGCAGGGAGGGAAGCAGGGAGACAGGCAGGGAGGGAAGCAGGAAGGGATGAAACGGAGACAAGCAGGGAGAAAAGCAAGGAGTTAGAAAGGAAGAGAAATAGTAATAGGGATGACGGTAGGTAGAGAATGTGGAAGTGAGAGTGAGAGAGAGAGAGAGAGAGAGAGAGAGAGAGAGAGAGAGAGAGAGAGAGAGAGAGAGAGAGAGAGAGAGAGAGAGGAGAGAGAGAGAGAGAGAGAGAGAGAGAGGAGGAGAGAGAGAGAGAGAGAGAGAGGAGAGAGAGAGAGAGAGAGAGAGAGAGAGAGAGAGAGAGAGAGGAAGAGAGAGAGAGAGATGAAGAGAGAGAGAGAGAGAGAGAGAGAGAGAGAGAGAGGGGGGGGGGACTTAATGGAACTGAGGGAGGGTAGAAGTGAGGGAAGTAGAGAGGGAGGGACGCACTGAATGGTGCAGAAAGGTAGGCAGGAAGGCAGGAGGAAAGAATGCAGAGAGGGAGACAGTGAGGAAAACATAGAAGGAGGTAGAGAGGGAAGCGGCGGTGAGGAAAGCAGAGAGGGAGGGAGTGAAGAAGGCAGGGAGGGAGTGAAGAAGGCAGGGAGGGAGTGAAGAAGGCAGGGAGGGAGGCAGACAGAGATGAAGGTTTGTAGATAAAAATATTAACATTAATATTACAATGGAATATCAGAGAATAAAGAGGAAGCGACCGGGAAAACATTCAAAGTTGATTTCCCAAATTTCTCAAGTGTGTTTGTGTATACAAGAAGGTAAACTAGGTAATAAAGTCGGCCTCTCTCTGCTTACGTTGTTTTACTGCCTCGTGACCCTTAACCCCATATGAATTCTACAAGAAAGCGCACTTCTTGCGCTCAGTGATATCCCTCTACACTACTTAAATAAGTGGAACACATACTGCTTTTTATGTCTCTCTTCGTCGAGTCTCTGAGCTGTACGTGATTTACCTCAGTTTATATCATCCTTACCTACAACACTTCTTTTATTAGGCGATTCTTATTATTATCATCTTCTGTGTTGTGGGTGGTGCTGTGTGGTGGTGGTGGTGCTGTGTGGTGGTGGTGGTGCTGTGTGATGGTGGTGCTGTGGTTGCGGTTTTGTGTGGTGGTGGTGCTGTGACTCGTCCAGATCACTTAGAATCTTGTCTCGCTCATCTCCCTCTTCATATTTTGGACACTAGTGATTACACACACCTGGATCCCCTTATTCACACACTCTCGTGTATCGATTTAGCTTGCTATAGTGTTTGTATTCGATTGAACTGTAATAAATAATCTTCATGACGGTGATCACTTCTCTATTTTTATTACCTCTTCTCTCTCTCTCTCTCTCTTACATCCTTCCGCTTTGCAGATTCCTATGGTAGTTTGAACGCGCATACTGAACGCTTTAGTCACTGCATACCACTCTTCCTGCTGATTTCCTACAATCGAGCTATGGCGTCACCTCATCGCCTCCATTCTGACAGCAGCTACGCAGCCCCAGATGATCTCTGCACAGCGCTAACACAGTTCACTTGAAATGCACTGCATAGGGCTGCTGCTGCTTCTACAACCATACCAAAACGAGATTCCTGGTTTATAAACAAGCAAGAGCCCACGCAAGTCGTGTTATACGACCTGCCAAATTATTTTGTAAGCGTGCCTGTTTCCATCGTAAATGTCACCACCTCTGTAAGCGGAGTTCTGGGACAAAACAAGAAAGTTCGCAGGCAAATACACACCTGACCTCGCCCCCGTCCTTACGATTGTGGACTTAAAAGTTACCGGACCATGCTGAAGGCGCCACAGGGATTGGGAATCCCTCGTTACCCATGAGCTACATTTACTTCCTTAGTTTCTTCAGTCTAAACCCTCATGGAATGCTTTCCCATTAATTTTCAAGTCTCATACAGAAAGACTCTATCTTGTCAACCCACAACAGTAAGACCAAAACGATGTTTACATTCAGCTGTTGCAAAACTTACACTCGACAGAAAATACCTTCGTTTTACACCTTTTCAACAGGATTTGGTGCGAGGGTGCGTGGACAATTGATATAATGTTTCCTTTTCGAAAACGGGTTCCTCAGGCCAAGCCATTTCACATTGTATATCCATCGATCTTATCAGCGCTATCTACAAATTATTTGAATATTTCAAGTGGTACTTGGAGATATAATACAGTCTCTCTCTTCCTCATGACTCACCAGCACACTGACTCCCGAGTATTAGGACTCATCTGCTATGGGTTCAAGTCCTACCCATTCTATGATTTTATTTGTTTATCAATTTAGTTTACTAAAGGCCGCTCTACCATCGACCTCTTGTTACCCTTTGACACATTATTAAGAACACCGTTGCAAACAGGCATTTAGTTATCGCCACTTCTCTAGAACACAATGTGCTTAATTGTCCACTTATTGAGGAATATAGAGATAAATAGTATAATCTATGCGACATGTCGAAGTATTTTATTAATGAAAATAAGATAATGGATATATTAAGCAAAAATCCTAAATTTTCTTGTAACAGATAAGACAATTTGTAGACATGTGCAGTATCCAGATGCTCTGCTTGCCATTTTGAGGCGTAGTTCTCAGAGCTACAGAGTATGCCCATGCATACGGGATGGATATGGAGTGTACAGTAAACTAGCCACTTCTAAGAAAAATCTAAAATCAATAGTGTTTTTTATGTGGATGGAATTACAACACTACCTGGCTTTACAGGCGCATTCCGTAGGTATTCAAGACAATTTTCCACTTTTTTTCTCAGACGTTCTATGAGAGAGAGAGAGAGAGAGAGAGAGAGAGAGAGAGAGAGAGAGAGAGAGAGAGAGAGAGAGAGAGAGAGAGAGAGAGAGAGAGAGAGAGAGAGAGAGAGAGACCCCTGACTTTATGTAAGAAGGTTTCCTTCAGAACCACTCTCTGCGTTTGTTTAAATATGAGATGGGAGATTTTCATTCCTGGACGGTTAGGACCAATTATCTATGAGGTCATTTGCTTTTTTCAAGAAGAAAGGGATGAACAACATTACTGTTCTTTTTTTTAGTTATTATAAATGTACATTTCCAGGCTAAACTTCAAGAGGTTGACCTATTTAATCCACTCACACTTTGTTCCCATTCCTGTTTCTTATGTTCATGGTTTATTTTCTTGCATTTGTTAATGAAGCTTGTAAAGTTCTGAGTAAATCTAGGATTCTACAGTCATGATAAGGTTTAACAGTCCTTCTGGCTTTGTTAAATTGCGTAGTTGAGGATCATTACAGTATTTATCAGGGTGTTTATTGTCATTTATGGTGGAAAATTTATCTCCTTTTTATATTCGTCTGATCTGTTTGCAAGCTTTCAATGGTAATAACTAAATCATTATTATTTTTTGTGTGCCAGTGGGCTCGTAATTCATATACACTCCAATATCCTTATGCCTGGCATTAAAGTCTCCAAGAATTATGAGTGAATGCGGCAAGTTCTTTCTAACATAAATCCTACAACAGTTAGTTGACGTTAAGTCATACAGTGCATATCCAGGTAACCTCGAGAAAGCTACTCTAACTCGTAGTCTACATTCCTGCAAACAGATGGTATCAATATTTTTGGTTGCACTAATATTATGTAAGTCGGGCAACCGCGTCCTGATGGAGACAGTAATGTTCCATGAAAAAAACTGTAATCTATTCATTGTAGTAATTTATTACAATTTTTTTCTCATGGGATAGTAAAGCTATCATGCTCAGAGCCAATGACATAGCTTGCACCTTATAGTCATAACCGTTTTCTCTAAGCATTTCTTGGTATTTTGCCAGCATATTTCTAGTAAATGTTTGCAACCAAGAATCATTGCCTTCTTTATCACAAACTCTTTGAAATTTACTAAAGATTACTGCACTTGTGGGATCATCTCTGTGATCATAGGAACTATTCTGACTACCTAACATTATATAATTAATCAGTATTTGTTGGAGACGGTTCATTTTTATGTAAGATTGTTATGACACGAAAGAGGTCGGGTGAGTAATACTTTTCCAGAGAAAGGGACTCCTGAGTAAGTCCTTTCAACTACCACGGTTACACTGGTGTCCTCTGGTGGTACCTCTAGCATTGATGACTTGTCATTCATGGTTATTCCTGTGTGATTATCTCATCTCCAGCCTCCGATGGGGTAACTAGTGTGGTGACTGTCTGTTGGGTTTACGTGTTGGGAAGAGTGAAAGACTCATCCACATATTCAGGCGTAGTCGTAGGTGTGATTGGTAGCAGATCAGTAGCTCCATGAATGCCAGCAGGAGTAGCTAGCTCCTCCATAACTGGTGCAACAGAAGCTAGTCTGGTGTCACCAGAAAGATTTGCAGAAACACTGGGTCTCCCATACTTTCTAGAGGTAGGGTCACAGGTATGGCAGTGTTAGGCTGGCTGGCCTCACCCTGGGTTTCCATTAACGGACTGTTTGGTCTAGATCGAAGATTGTTTGGGCTCCATTTACAGTCCTTATGCTAAACTTTAACCCCAACTTCTTTATAGTTAATTTCGAATAGAATCTCAATTGGGTTGAGGTCAGGAGAGTTTCCAGGCCAGTTAAGAACGCTTAGCCCACTCTCTTCGTTGAATGTCGGCATTTTTCTGGGAGTGTAGCATGCAGCAAGATCCTGCTGGAAAACGCCTACTCCATCAGGAAGATCTCTGTCCACAATGGGAATCAAATGAGTCGCCAGGATTGTCTTGTATTTGTCACTATCCATCGTTCCCTCAATAATAACAGGGCTTTTAGCAGTAAAACTACCCCAGAACTTCAAAATGCGCCATATCTGAAAATATAACTTTTCTCCATTCATTTGTCGTCCATTCTTTTATGATCAAGTGCCCGCTGCAGCCGTGTTTTCTTCATAGCAGCAGTCAATAATTGTTTCTTTACCGGCTTTCTGACAGTTCTGCCAACTTCAAGGAGCCTTCGTCGAGCAGTTGAAGAATAAACATTTACGCCAACTGAAGCTAAATCTCTTTGTAGATTTTTGCTAGTTTTCTTGGGATCCTTCACACTATGTCGTATGATAACCTTATCATCGTGAGGTGTTGTCTTGCGTTTTCTTCCACATCTTCCTCGACGCAGCGCTCCACAGTCACCAGTGTCGTCAGTTCTCTCTTCAGAATTCGTCCAAGAGTTGAATTTGCTAGGCTAAAATTTTCGGCAATCTGTCTGATACTCAAATCAACATGTTTTCTAAGAGCTACAATACTTGCACACTTCCTAGGTGTAACATCCATCATCAGTTTCAGCAGTAATCATGACTTGAAGGGGAGAATTTGGTGAAAGTCAGATTCACTCATAGAACACGCTTGTAGGAATAACCCTACAGAACAACAGCAGTTGTAGCACTGACAAGATTCGCAGGTAACACCACAGGTGGATGGTTGCCACAAGTCAGTAACAAACTTCTGAATAGTAAAGAACCCAAACTGCATTAATTTAGCAGGAGACTAAGACATATTATAAGATAATCACAAAATTTACTCCTGTAACAATTAATTTGCACACTACTGTAGAAACACACCATACAGTCTACAGTAACACGCCTGACAACGTACAGGAACACGCCTGACAACGTACAGGAACACGCCTGACAGCCCACAGGAACACACCTGACAGCCGACAGTGATACCTAACAGTCCACAGAACCACGTCTCACAGCTCAGTGGAACACACCTCCCTGCTCACACTAACACATGAACGCACCTCATAGGAACTCACCTCAAACACACCTAACACCCACAAGACCTCTAATAACCCATGAAGACATCTCACAGCCCAATAAGCCACACTTCAATTTTCACAGAGACAGGCTGTTATGCCCGAAGGATAAAACCTCTTAGCTCACAGGAACACACCTTATAGCTCACAGGAACACACCTCATAGCTCACAGGAACACACCTCATAGCTCACAGGAACACACCTCATAGCTCACAGGAACACACCTTATAGCTCACAGGAACACACCTCATAGCTCACAGGAACACACCTTATAGCTCACAGGAACACACCTTATAGCTCACAGGAACACACCTCATAGCTCACAGGAACACACCTCATAGCTCACAGGAACACACCTTATAGCTCACAGGAACACACCTCATAGCTCACAGGAACACACCTTATAGCTCACAGGAACACACCTTATAGCTCACAGGAACACACCTTATAGCTCACAGGAACACACCTCATAGCTCACAGGAACACACCTTATAGCTCACAGGAACACACCTTATAGCTCACAGGAACACACCTCATAGCTCACAGGAACACACCTCATAGCTCACAGGAACACACCTCATAGCTCACAGGAACACACCTTATAGCTCACAGGAACACACCTCATAGCTCACAGGAACACACCTTATAGCTCACAGGAACACACCTCATAGCTCACAGGAACACACCTTATAGCTCACAGGAACACACCTCATAGCTCACAGGAACACACATCATAGCTCACAGGAACACACATCACAGAAGCACCCATCACAGGAACACACCTCACATGAACACACTTCACAGGAATACACATCACAGAAACACACCTCACAGGAACACACATCAGAGCTCACAGGAACACACCTGACAGTTTACAGGAACACACCTCAGAGCTCAGAGGAACACACCTCAGGGCTCACAGGAGCACACTTTAGAGCTCGCAGGAACACACCTCAGAGCTCACAGGAGCACACTTAGAGCTCACAGGAACACACCTCATAGCTCACAGGAGCACACCTCACAGCTCACAGAAACAAACCTCACAGCTCACAGGAGCACACCTCAGAGCTCACAGGAGCACACTTCATAGCTCACAGGAGCACACCTCAGAGCTCACAGGAACACACCTCAGAGCTCACAAGAACACGCCTCAGAGCTCACAGGAACACACCTCAGAGCTCACAAGAACACACCTCAGAGCTCGCAGGAACACACCTCAGAGCTCACAAGAACACGCCTCAGAGCTCACAGGAACACACCTCAGAGCTCACAGGAACACACCTCAGAGCTCACAGGAACACACCTCAGAGCTCACAAGAACACACCTCAGAGCTCGCAGGAACACACCTCAGAGCTCACAAGAACACGCCTCAGAGCTCACAGGATCACACCTCAGAGCTCACAGGAACACACCTCAGAGCTCACAAGAACACGCCTCAGAGCTCACAGGAACACACCTCAGAGCTCACAAGAACACACCTCAGAGCTCGCAGGAACACACCTCATAGCTCACAGGAACACACCTCATAGCTCACAGGAACACACTTCATAGCTCACAGAAACACACCTCAGAGCTCACAGGAACACACCTCATAGCTCACAGGAACACACCTCATAGCTCACAGAAACACACCTCAGAGCTCACAGGAACACACCTCATAGCTCACAGGAACACACCTCATAGCTCACAGGAACACACATCACTGAAGCACCCATCACAGGAACACACCTCAAAGGAGCACACATCACAGAAACACACCTCACAGGAACACACCTCAGAGCTCACAGGAACACACCTCAGGACTCACAGGAGCACACTTCAGAGCTCACAGGAACACACCTCAGAGCTCACAGGAGCACACTTCAGAGCTCACAGGAACACACCTAATAGCTCACAGGAGCACACCTCACAGCTCACAGAAACACACCTTACAGCTCACAGGAGCACACCTCAGAGCTCACAGGAGCACACTTCATAGCTCACAGGAGCACACCTCAGAGCTCACAGGAACACACCTCAGAGCTTACAAGAACACGCCTCAGAGCTCACAGGAACACACCTCAGAGCTCACAAGAACACACCTCAGAGCTCGCAGGAACACACCTCATAGCTCACAGGAACACAGCTCACAGGAGCACACCTCATAGCTCACAGGAACACACCTCATAGCTCACAGGAACACACCTCTGAGCTCACAGGAACACACCTCAGAGCTCACAGGCACATACCTCAGAGCTCACAGGAACACACCTCATAGCTCACAGGAACACACCTCATAGCTCACAGGAACACACCTCAGAGCTCACAGGAACACACCTCAAAGCTCACAGGAACACACCTCAGAGCTCACAGGAACACACCTCAGAGCTCACAGGAACGCACCTCATAGCTCACAGGAACACACCTCAGAGCTCGCAGGAACACACCTCAGAGCTCACAGGAACACACCTCATAGCTCACAGGAACACACCTCAGAACTCACAAGAACACGCCTCAGAGCTCACAGGAACACACCTCAGAGCTCACAAGAACACACCTCAGAGCTCACAAGAACACACCTCAGAGCTCACAGGAACACACCTCAGAGCTCACAAGAACACACCTCAGAGCTCACAGGAACACAGCTCACAGGAGCACACCTCATAGCTCACAGGAACACACCTCATAGCTCACAGGAACACACCTCTGAGCTCACAGGAACACACCTCAGAGCTCACAGGCACATACCTCAGAGCTCACAGGAACACACCTCATAGCTCACAGGAACACACCTCATAGCTCACAGGAACACACCTCAGAGCTCACAGGAACACACCTCAAAGCCCACAGGAACACACCTCAGAGCTCACAGGAACACACCTCAGAGCTCACAGGAACGCACCTCATAGCTCACAGGAACACACCTCAGAGCTCGCAGGAACACACCTCAGAGCTCACAGGAACACACCTCATAGCTCACAGGAACACACCTCAGAACTCACAAGAACACGCCTCAGAGCTCACAGGAACACACCTCAGAGCTCACAAGAACACACCTCAGAGCTCACAAGAACACACCTCATAGCTCACAGGAACACACCTTACAGCTCACAGGAGCACACCTCATAGCTCACAGGAACACACCTTAAAGCTCACAGGAACACACCTCAGCTCACAGGAACACACCTCAAAGCTCACAGGAACACACCTCAGAGCTCACAGGAACACACCTCAGAGCTCACAGGAGCACACTTCAGAGCTCACAGGAGCACACTTCAGAGCTCACAGGAGCACACCTCATAGCTCACAGGAACATACCTCAGAGCTCACAGGAGCACACTTCAGAGCTCACAGGAACACACCTCATAGCTCACAGGAACACACCTCATAGCTCACAGGAGCACACCTCAAAGCTCACAGGAACACACCTCAGAGCTCACAGGAACACACCTCAGAACTCACAGGAACACACCTCATAGCTCACAGGAACACACCTCAAAGCTCACAGGAACACACCTCAGAGCTCACAGGAACACACCTCAGAGCTCACAGGAACACACCTCATAGCTCACAGGAGCACATCTCAGAGCTCACAGGAACACACCTCATAGCTCACTGGAACACATCTCAGAGCTCACAGGAACATACCTCAGAGCTCACAGGAACACACCTCAGAGCTCGCAGGAACACACCTCAGAGCTTACAGGAACACACCTCATAGCTCACAGGAACACACCTCAGAGCTCACAGGAATACACCTCACAGCTCACAGGAGCACACCTCAGAGCTCACAGGAACACACCTCACAGCTCACAGGAACACACCTCACAGCTCACAGGAGCACACCTCAGAGCTCACAGGAACACACCTCAGAGCTCACAGGAACACACCTCACAGCTCACAGGAGCACACCTCAGAGCTCACAGGAACACACCTCACAGCTCACAGGAACACACATGAAAAGAACTAGAGTATCAAAATATGAGATCTGTCCGTCACCGGCTATAGTATGGTGGTGGTCACAACACTGCCTCTCTAACCTCTTCTGGCTTGACCTGACCTCCTCAGTAACTTCCACAATCGCAATATCATTTTTCAAAGTCACTACTAACAGGAAATTTAAGAAAAATGTAAATAGTAACGAAATGATAATGAAGTGAAATACGAGGCTGAGGTGTGGTAGCTGAGGAGGTTGTGCTGGGGTTACCCCACCTCACAACGTCGCCCTCACCTCTTCCTCGACCACACCAACAGCAGAGTAAAAATCATCCATGAAGGATCTATTTTCACATAATTAATTCAAAGTTTTGAACCTTATAAGCGAGGGGAAACCCGAGTATGAAATTCATCTCAGCTCCGCTGCCGTCGAAACGTGATCCCAAGTCACCACCTGAGCCAAGTCTTTAATTAAAAGTCGCAGAAGAAGGTTAGGAATAAAGATGGAGTTTTTTCCTGCTCCCCGACAAACAGCCAAATGAAGACAAATCAATATCATGCGACAAGTCTTCCTCTGAGTCTCCTGAGTTGCCACAGTTTAGAGTGGAAAATATAAGGAGTGACAATATGTAATAACACTCGTCCCGAGTGTCTACCAGTGATAAAGTTCCCTCAGGGATATATAACTGACAGATACCTTAGCTTCACTTCAGACTCATATTATCATCACCTCAATTAGCGGTCGAAGAAACCGCCTCCGCAAGAACTAAAAGAAATTCCCACAGTTGTGGCAACAATAGCAGCCACAGCTCCCTCTGACTCCGCCTCCCCCGCCGCTGGTAGGCGGAGCTAAGGGAAAGCCGGCGTTGTGATTGGTCAACGAGGCTCCGCCCTGAGGGGACGAGTGAGGGGAAGCGCTGGCAATATTTACGAGTTAGGGAGCATGAATGAGCTATGTTGGGTGTGTAACAAGGCTCACTAATGCACGACACCAAACTGCAAGAATGGGACTTAGTGGGCATGTAGATTAGCACTAACATGACGTGGCGCTCTCACTCAGCCAGCTTTGTTGACTGTAAAGTTCGGATAACGATATCACAGCTGAGGATGTCACAATGCTATTTAATGATAACATGACGTCACGATGATTGTGTTGATGTCGCGAAGGTTTTTATAAATAACATGATGTCACGGTGACTGAATATGATAACATGATGTCACGGTGACTGAATATGATAACATGCTGTCACGGTGACTGAATATGATAACATGCTGTCACGGTGACTGAATGTGATAACATGATGTCACGGTGACTGAATATGATAACATGATGTCACGGTGACTGAATATGATAACATGATGTCACGGTGACTGAATATGATAACATGATGTCACGATGACTGAATATGATAACATGATGTCACGGTGACTGAATATGATAACATGATGTCACGGTGACTGAATATAACATGATGTCACGGTGACTGAATGTGATAACATGATGTCACGATGACTCGTTATGATGTCACCATAACTTGTTATGATACAAGGTGACTGACGATAACTTGTTAAAACAGGGTGTTATGATACCTTATGATAAGATGTCACGACGACATGTTATGAAAACAGGATATCATAACAGGATGTGACAATGACTTGTTATAACAGGATTCCACTATGACTTTATCATGAGAGGATGTCTTGGTATATAACAGATCACATTTATTATGGTATTTACTGACATCATTATAATTATGATAACAAGACGTACACTGGAGGTAGAGTCTTACACTGCTACTGTAGTCTACCTTACATATACTTAACCTTTCAGTACAACAAATGTGTATTTCTCAGTTCTCAGGCCTACCAGACCCGTGGCCTGGTAGGCAACGCTCTCGCTTCACACGCTGGATGTCTGTGGTTCAATCCCCGGCAAGGGTGAAAACATTGGGCTTGTTTCCTTACACCTGCTGTCACTTAGCAAGCAAGTAGGTACCTGGGTGTTAGTCGACTGGTGTGGGTTGCATCCTGGGGGACAAGATTGAAGACCCCAATGGAAATAAGATAGAGTCCTTCGACGACACACTGACTTTCTTGGGTTATCCTGGGTGGCTGACCCTCCGGCCACCTCTGACTTATGTTTACTTGACTTCTTCATCTATATACGAATATGTTTCTTGTTATAGTTGCTCTTTATTAAGACTGAAGAAGTCACTCGTGGTGAAATATCTAATTAAACTTCTTGGTCAGTACACAACAGGTTTTATACCTGTAAATTGTCATTATTATCACATTAGTTCCACTGTGACCTGTATTATAATATTAACAATGATCTGGTGTTATACCAGTGGTGTGGTAGTGTAACAATGGTGTGGTAGTGTAACAATGGTGTGGTAGTGTAGCAGTGGTGTGGTAGTGTAACAATGGTGTGGTAGTGTAACAATGGTGTGGTAGTGTAGCAGTGGTGTGGTAGTGTAACAATGGTGTGGTAGTGTAACAATGGTGTGGTAGTGTAACAATGGTGTGGTAGTGTAACAATGGTGTGGTAGTGTAACAGTGGTGTGGTAGTGTAACAATGGTGTGGTAGTGTAACAATGGTGTGGTAGTGTAACAATGGTGTGGTAGTGTAACAGTGGTGTGGTAGTGTAACAATGGTGTGGTAGTGTAACAATGGTGTGGTAGTGTAACAATGGTGTGGTAGTGTAACAATGGTGTGGTAGTGTAACAATGGTGTGGTAGTGTAACAATGGTGTGGTAGTGTAACAATGGTGTGGTAGTGTAACAATGGTGTGGTAGTGTAACAGTGGTGTGGTAGTGTAACAATGGTGTGGTAGTGTAACAATGGTGTGGTAGTGTAACAATGGTGTGGTAGTGTAACAGTGGTGTGGTAGTGTAACAATGGTGTGGTAGTGTAACAATGGTGTGGTAGTGTAACAATGGTGTGGTAGTGTAACAATGGTGTGGTAGTGTAACAATGGTGTGGTAGTGTAACAATGGTGTGGTAGTGTAACAATGGTGTGGTAGTGTAACAATGGTGTGGTAGTGTAACAATGGTGTGGTAGTGTAACAATGGTGTGGTAGTGTAACAATGGTGTGGTAGTACAACAGTGGTGTGGTAGTACAACAGTGGTGTGGTAGTACAACAATGGTGTGGTAGTACAACAGTGGTGTGGTAGTACAACAGTGGTGTGGTAGTACAACAATGGTGTGGTAGTACAACAGTGGTGTGGTAGTACAACAGTGGTGTGGTAGTACAACAATGGTGTGGTAGTACAACAGTGGTGTGGTAGTACAACAATGGTGTGGTAGTGTAACAATGGTGTGGTAGTGTAACAATGGTGTGGTAGTGTAACAATGGTGTGGTAGTGTAACAATGGTGTGGTAGTACAACAATGGTGTGGTAGTACAACAATGGTGTGGTAGTACAACAGTGGTGTGGTAGTACAACAGTGGTGTGGTAGTACAACAATGGTGTGGTAGTACAACAATGGTGTGGTAGTTGGCTACTCTCATACTGTATTGCCAAACCAGTTTTTACCATATTGTAAACCGGCATTAATCTATAACTGGAGAGAGAGAGAGAGAGAGAGAGAGAGAGAGAGAGAGAGAGAGAGAGAGAGAGAGAGAGAGAGAGAGAGAGAGAGAGAGAGAGAGAGAGAGATTTTTAATTACAGTAATTGAAATGGGAGAGATAGGAGAGCAGCGTTGTACTCACCACATATTCCACACACGAGACAGAGTCCTGTGTTTTCAGCTGTTGTAGTCTACCTACCACTGAAGGTAGATTACTACACAGCTGTTGTAGCCTACCTTGCGCTGGAGGTAGATTGCTACATAGCTGTTGTAGTCTCACCTTAATCCATCATCTTTACTAAACAGGCGGTATTCCGACTGTTTGCAGGCAATATGTCACAATTGGACGTAGATTCATCAGTGGTTCATCACTGACGGGAACTTTCTCAATTTACAGGATGTAGGGTAACTTAGGTACGCAAGGGTAGGTTAGCTTATGCTAGGTTAGCCTAGGCTAGGTTAGCTTATGCTAGGTTAGGGCTAGGCTAGGTTAGGTTAAGAGGTTGTTGTATATAAAAATTACCAGTTTGTAGCATACACAGCGTCAATAAAGAAAATAGAAGATTAAAATGATAATCATTTTTACAATGTGACCATAACGTGGGTACCAAGAGAATCCGCCAGAATATATGCAGTCAGATAATCATTGTTTAAAACTGGTGAGCAGTTCGCCTGACTGTTTTAGTGACTATGAAATAATGACTGTTTCTAAGAGGATTGACTGCTCTCCTACATAAGAATTAGAGTACAAAACATCTGACTCCCATACACAAGAAACAGAAACCCACACAAATGGTGTCGTCTCCCCAACAGCCATGGACACTGGTACTCTTCAAAGGATTGTTGTATCTAAATGCACAACACACTCTCATGAGCTCAGACATGACGGCATTTCAGAGAATGAGCAATACAGAATACATTAGGTGTTGGGTTTTGAATAACCATACATTCCCACTCCGAAACTTATTAACAAGTGTTAACACAGTGTAAACAGGTTTTAACAAATAACATCATACGAGTGGGTTTTAACAAGAACAAGATAAACATGACAGCTGTCATGAACTACAATGTTAGCCAAAACAGCAAAGATGGAGGGAATTTTTTGAGGAGCTGTTAAGTGTTGATGAAGAGAGGGAGGTAGTGTTTTCATGTAATGGCCAGGGAGGTATAATGAAAGGGGGTAAAGCAGCAGGTATGATGACGGGGTAAAGCAGCAGGTATGATGACGGGGTAAAGCAGCAGGTATAATGACAGGTGGTAAAGCAGCTGGTATAATGAAAGGAGTAAAACAGCAGGTATGATGACAGGGGGTAAATCAGCAGGTATAATGAAAGGGGGTAAAGCAGCAGGTATAATGAAAGGGGGTAAAGCTGCAGGTATAATGATAGGAGGCAAAGCAGCTGGGATTGATAGGACGAAGACAAAAATGTTAAAAACAGGTGGGGGACATAATTTTGGAGTGGTTGGCACATTTGTTCAATAAATGTATGAAAGAAGGGAAGGTACTGGCAGAGAGCATGCATAGTTTCCTTGTATAGAGAAAAAGACAAGGTGGATAGCGGAGCAATGTTGCAGACGTTGCAAGTGTATGGAATAGGTGATTAGTTACTTAAAGCAATTAAGAGTTTTTATGTGGATAGTGAGGCTCAGGTTAGGGTATGTTGGAGAGAGGCAGTTTTTTTTTGGTAAAAGTAGGCCTTAGACAGTGATACGTGATGTCACCATGGTTGTTTAATATATTTATAGATGGGGTTGTAAGAGAAGTGAATGCTAGGGTGTTGGGAAGAGGTGTTGGATTAAGAGATGAAGAATCCAACACAAAGTGAGAGTTATCACAGTTTTTTTTTTTGTCAGTGACACAGTGTTCTTGAGAAATTCTGAAGAAAAGTTACAAAGATTGGTGGGCGATTTTGGGAGGGTGTGTAAAAGAAGGAAATTAAAAGTATGGAGGAAGTGAATGTGTTCATATATTTGGGAGCAGACTTGTCGGTAGACGGGTTTATGAAAGATGAGGTGAACCACAGAATTGACGAAGGGTAAACAGGTGGGTGGTGCATTGAGGCATTTCTGGGTGTGAAGCATGGGCTTTCAGCGTTGCAGGGAGGAGAAGGCTGGAAACAATGGAGATGTCGTGTCTGGAGGCAATGTGTAGTGTGAATATTATGCAGAGAATTCATAGATCAATTCAATTCAATTCAAAGTTTATTCTCTATAAAGATTACAATGTTGAATTTACAGAATTTGGTTGTTGTGTGGTTTACATGTAGTTAAATAATGATTACAGAGTGCACCACTAGAACGCCTAGCATGGCTAGGCATTTCGGGCAGACTTAGTTTAATTGTTTATTTTAAAATATTACAAATTATGAGGTAAGTTGGTATTATGGCTAAGTGACTAAATACTAGTTTGTGAGTTTAGCAATGTGAATGCTTTTGTTTTGGCACAGTACATAGCTTCAGTATTGGAGTATCATAGGATTCATTATTTTAAGATTGAGATTAATATTTCTGTTTATGGTCAAATGGGTGAGTGAGTGTAAGTGTGAACCACCAGGTGGTATTCGTGTAGTTAGTTGATGGGGTTTATCAGGGGGATAAGATGATTTATAATGGTAGTTTTGAAGGTGATGAATGTGTCTGCAGTTCTAGAGTTCTCAGGTAGGATGTTCCAGATTTTAGGGCCTTTGACATACATTGAATTTTTGTAAAGGTTTAGTCGGACATGGGGAATGTCGTAGAGATGTTTGTGTCTGGTGTTATGCCTGTGGGTTCTGTCACAACTATCAAGAAAGCGTTTTAGGTCAAGGTTGATATTGGAGTTTAAGGTCCTGTAGATGTAGATTGCACAGTAGTAAGTGTGGATGTACTGAACAGGGAGTAAGTTTAGATCTATGAAGAGTGGGGAGGTGTGTTGCCAGGGATGGGATTTAGTGATTATTCTTACTGCAGCTTTTTGTTGGGTTATTATTGGCTTTAGGTGTGTTGCTGCAGTTGATCCCCAAGCACAAATAGCATAGGTGAGGTATGGATAAATAAGTGAGTGGTATAGTGTGAGAAGGGCATTTTGCGGCACGTAGTATCGTATCTTGGAGAGGATCCCAACTGTTTTGGATACTTTTTTGGTTATGTGTTGGATATGGGTGCTGAAATTCAGGTTGTTGTCAAGGTATAGGCCTAGGAATTTGCCCTCATTATGTCTGGTAATTAGAGTGTTGTCGATCTTAATGTTAATTTGTGCATCTCCTGCTCTGCTACCAAACATAATATAGTAGGTTTTGTCAGTGTTAAGCGTAAGTTTATTGGCTGTCATCCAAGTCGATATTTTGATCAGCTCCTCGTTAACAATGGTGTTGAGGGTGGCAAGATTAGGGTGAGAGATGACATAAGTCGTGTCGTCAGCAAAGAGAATGGGTTTCAGGTGTTGGGATACGTTTGGAAGATCATTGATGTATATGAGGAAGAGCAGGGGACCAAGGACACTTCCCTGCGGAACTCCAGTATCAAGTGGCCGTGTTGTTGATGCTGTGTCTTTAATGGTAACATACTGATACCTATTAGTAAGGTAAGATTTGAAATAAGCAAGCGCATGGCCTCTTATACCGTAATGGTCAAGTTTGTGGAGTAGGATGTCGTGGTATACTGTGTCAAAAGCTTTTCTTAGGTCAATAAAAATTCCTAGTGGATATTCCTTATTTTCCAATGCTGTGTAAAGCAGATCTAGCATTTTTATGATTGCATCATTAGTGCTTTTATTTTTCCTAAATCCAAATTGGCAGGGGTTGAGTATGTTTTGTGCTGTTATAAATGAATATAGTCTCCTGTACACGAGTTTCTCAAAGATTTTGGATAGCAATGGTAAGTTTGATATTGGCCTATAGTTGTTTAAGTCTGTATTGGTGTAACCCTTGCCATCTTGAGTAGTTTCGGGAAGGTGCTAGTTTCTAGTGACTTGTTAAAAAGTAATGAAATAGCATGCGAAAGGATATGGGCCGCTCGCTTGCACAGTAATGGTGGGACATTAGACATATTCCCTGAGTTGTTTTTAAGTGACTTTATAATCTCGGTGACTTCTGAGGGCTCAGTTGGTGCAAGATAGAAGGAATTTGGGAAATTCCCATCTAGGTAGTCCCCGGCATGGGCATTAGTATGTGGGATTTTATTGGCGAGATTAGATCCTATGGTTGAGAAGAAGTCGTTTATCTTGTTAGCTGTGTCAGTGGGATGTAGTGGTGTTTCATTAGGTTTAGTTAGGACAATATTCTCGTTTTTTTTTTTCAGTTTGTGGGTCCCTAGAATCTGAGAGAGTGTTTTCCAGGTCTTTTTTATATCTCCTCTAGTGTCTGTGAATCTACTGGAGTAGTCTAGTTGTTTGGCTATATTTATTACTTTGGTGAGAACTGATGAATAGTGTTTAAGAATATCTTTGTGTATTAAGCCCTGTCTATATTGCTTTTCATATTGGTGTTTCTTGTCAATGGATTTCAGAATAATGCTGGTTAGCCATGGGCAACCAAGCCGTTTGTTTGTGATCTGTTTCGTTTTTATAGGACAATGTTTGTTGTATAGTCTAAGTAATTTGTTAAGAAAAATGTCTGTCCAGTCATCAATACCATTGGCCTTGGAGAATTCTGTAGGCCAGTCAACAATCTCTAGGTCAGTTGTGAACTTCCTTATTGAGGCCTCGTCATGGAGTCTAAATGAGACTGTTGTATTCAAGTGGTGGTTTATTAATGTTTGTCAGGAGGAAGGTAGGGTAGTGGTCTGTAGTGCTATCTGTGATTATCCCTGATTTAAGGGGGGCTAGTATATTGGTCCATATGTGGTCTATTATGGTTGCACTTGTCTCAGTGAGCCTGGTTGGTTTAGTTATTGTTGGTATGAGAAGTGTGTTGTTCATATTGTTGATGAAATCAGTTACAGGCTGATCATCTAGTAAGATTATGAAGTGCGGTGCTGCTAAGAATGTTATCTAGAGGGCAGAGGATGGGTTATTGAGGTGCTTTGGACATTTAAAGAGGAAGGAGCAAAATATGATGACCTGGAGGGCGTATAAATATGTAGCGGAGGGCAGGAGAGGTAAGGGTCTTCCTAGGTAAAATTGCAGGGAGATGGATTAAGGTGTATCAGCATGTTACATAGGATTGAATGAAGGTAAGTGGTTTTCATGACATGGCGTACTGTTGGAGTGTGAGCAAGGTAAAATTTATGAAGGGATTCAGGGAAATTGGTTAGCTGGACCCGAGTCCTGGAAGTGAGGGTACAGTGCCTGCACTATGAAGAAGGGAAGGGGGATATTGCTGCTTGGAGGTCCAGAACTGCAGTGTTTGCACACCTCTGGCAAGGTGACGGAGTGAGTATTGGCAAAAGTGTTTCGTCTTTATCGAGTCACTCTGCCTCGGTGGGAGACTGGCGGTGTGTTAAAAAAGTCAGGTACTTAGGATATCTAACCCAGAAGAAACTCAAAATAATGGATTCAAGTTTGACCAGTTTAGATTTAAAAAGATTTTCGCCGTCCTAGCGTTGTGTTTTCTGTTATATATATTTTCTTAAAACTGTGAATGGAGTCTGCTTCGCCAAGCTCTTCGTCTCCGTCATTAAACTTCCTGACTATCTTGAGTCCGAGAAATTACATCCTGACATCCTTATTACTCATCTTTGATTTTAACATCTAACTCTGCCCTAGTGTATTCGTTCCCCACCCCTGCCCATCCTTTTAAATCCTCCGAGTATTTTGTATGTCGATATCATGTCTCCCCTGGTTCGTTCATTTTTTATGTCGTCAGGTTGACTTCTTTCGAGTCTCGTTGCATACCTCTGTATTTTTTCCAGTTTCTTAATATGCCTTATTAGGAGGGGATTACTTTATGATACTGCATACTGAATGACAGGCCTGACATATGTACTACTTAGGGTCGTGAATATCTGTTAAAATTTCTGAAAATCATTTGGCAAACAAACATTATCTGCAGAGGTTATTTAGTTGATGTGTTTATCTGGCGATACTCTCAGTACTGCACTCATTCCCAGGTCTGTCCTCTCAGTACTGCACTCATCACCAGGTCTGTCCTCTCAGTACTACACTCATTCCCAGGTCTGTCCTCTCAGTACTGCATTCATCACCAGGTCTGTCCTCAGTACTGCATTCATCACCAGGTCTGTCCTCTCAGTACTACACTCATTCCCAGGTCTGTCCTCTCAGTACTGCATTCATCACCAGGTCTGTCCTCAGTACTGCATTCATCACCAGGTCTGTCCTCAGTACTGCACTCATTCCCAGGTCTGTCCTCTCAGTACTGCACTCATCACCAGGTCTGTCCTCTCAGTACTGCACTCATCACCAGGTCTGTCCTCTCAGTACTGCACTCATTCCTAGGTCTTTCCTCTCAGTACTGCACTCATTCCTAGGTCTTTCCTCTCAGTACTGCACTCATTCCTAGGTCTTTCCTCTCAGTACTGCACTCATCACCAGGTCTTTCCTCTCAGTGCTGCACTCATCACCAGGTCTGTCCTCTCAGTACTGCACTCATCACCAGGTCTGTCCTCTCAGTACTGTACTCATCACCAGGTCTGTCCTCTCAGTACTGCACTCATCACCAGGTCTGTCCTCTCAGTACTGCACTCATCACCAGGTCTGTCCTCTCAGTACTGCACTCATTCCTAGGTCTGTCCTCTCAGTACTGCACTCATTCCTAGGTCTGTCCTCTCAGTACTGCACTCATCACCAGGTCTGTCCTCTCAGTACTGCACTCATTCCTAGGTCTGTCCTCTCAGTACTGCACTCATTCCTAGGTCTGTCCTCTCAGTACTGCACTCATTCCTAGGTCTGTCCTCTCAGTACTGTACTCATCACCAGGTCTGTCCTCTCAGTACTGCACTCATCACCAGGTCTGTCCTCTCAGTACTGCACTCATTCCTAGGTCTGTCCTCTCAGTACTGCACTCATTCCTAGGTCTGTCCTCTCAGTACTGCACTCATCACCAGGTCTGTCCTCTCAGTACTGCACTCATTCCTAGGTCTGTCCTCTCAGTACTGCACTCATTCCCAGGTCTTTCCTCTCAGTACTGCACTCATTCCTAGGTCTGTCCTCTCAGTACTGCACTCATTCCTAGGTCTTTCCTCTCAGTACTGCACTCATTCCTAGGTCTGTCCTCTCAGTACTGCACTCATTCCTAGGTCTGTCCTCTCAGTACTGCACTCATTCCCAGGTCTGTCCTCTCAGTACTGCACTCATCACCAGGTCTGTCCTCTCAGTACTGCATTCATCACCAGGTCTGTCCTCTCAGTACTGCACTCATTCCCAGGTCTGTCCTCTCAGTACTGCACTCATTCCCAGGTCTGTCCTCTCAGTACTGCACTCATTCCCAGGTCTGTCCTCTCAGTACTGTACTCATCACCAGGTCTGTCCTCTCAGTACTGTACTCATCACCAGGTCTGTCCTCTCAGTACTGTACTCATCACCAGGTCTGTCCTCTCAGTACTGTACTCATCACCAGGTCTGTCCTCTCAGTACTGTACTCATCACCAGGTCTGTCCTCTCAGTACTGTACTCATCACCAGGTCTGTCCTCTCAGTACTGCACTCATCACCAGGTCTGTCCTCTCAGTACTGCACTCATCACCAGGTCTGTTCTCTCAGTACTGCACTCATCACCAGGTCTGTTCTCTCAGTACTGCACTCATCACCAGGTCTGTCCTCTCAGTACTGCACTCATCACCAGGTCTGTCCTCTCAGTGCTGTACTCATCACCAGGTCTATCCTCTCAGTACTGTACTCATCACCAGGTCTGTCCTCTCAGTACTGCACTCATCACCAGGTCTGTCCTCTCAGTACTGCACTCATCACCAGGTCTGTCCTCTCAGTACTGTACTCATCACCAGGTCTGTCCTCTCAGTACTGTACTCATCACCAGGTCTGTCCTCTCAGTGCTGCACTCATCACCAGGTCTGTCCTCTCAGTGCTGCACTCATCACCAGGTCTGTCCTCTCAGTACTGCACTCATCACCAGGTCTGTCCTCTCAGTACTGCACTCATCACCAGGTCTGTCCTCTCAGTACTGTACTCATCACCAGGTCTGTCCTCTCAGTGCTGCACTCATCACCAGGTCTGTCCTCTCAGTACTGTACTCATCACCAGGTCTGTCCTCTCAGTACTGCACTCATCACCAGGTCTGTCCTCTCAGTACTGCACTCATCACCAGGTCTGTCCTCTCAGTGCTGCACTCATCACCAGGTCTGTCCTCTCAGTACTGCACTCATCACCAGGTCTGTCCTCTCAGTACTGCACTCATCACCAGGTCTGTCCTCTCAGTACTGCACTCATCACCAGGTCTGTCCTCTCAGTGCTGCACTCATCACCAGGTCTGTCCTCTCAGTACTGCACTCATCACCAGGTCTGTCCTCTCAGTACTGTACTCATCACCAGGTCTGTCCTCTCAGTACTGTACTCATCACCAGGTCTGTCCTCTCAGTACTGCACTCATCACCAGGTCTGTCCTCTCAGTGCTGCACTCATCACCAGGTCTGTCCTCTCAGTGCTGCACTCATCACCAGGTCTGTCCTCTCAGTGCTGCACTCATCACCAGGTCTGTCCTCTCAGTACTGCACTCATCACCAGGTCTGTCCTCTCAGTACTGCACTCATCACCAGGTCTGTCCTCTCAGTACTGTACTCATCACCAGGTCTGTCCTCTCAGTACTGCACTCATCACCAGGTCTGTCCTCTCAGTACTGCACTCATCACCAGGTCTGTCCTCTCAGTACTGTACTCATCACCAGGTCTGTCCTCTCAGTACTGCACTCATCACCAGGTCTGTCCTCTCAGTGCTGCACTCATCACCAGGTCTGTCCTCTCAGTGCTGCACTCATCACCAGGTCTGTCCTCTCAGTGCTGCACTCATCACCAGGTCTGTCCTCTCAGTACTGCACTCATCACCAGGTCTGTCCTCTCAGTGCTGCACTCATCACCAGGTCTGTCCTCTCAGTACTGCACTCATCACCAGGTCTTTCCTCTCAGTACTGTACTCATCACCAGGTCTGTCCTCTCAGTACTGCACTCATTCCCAGGTCTGTCCTCTCAGTACTGCACTCATTCCCAGGTCTGTCCTCTCAGTACTGCACTCATTCCCAGGTCTGTCCTCTCAGTACTGCACTCATTCCCAGGTCTGTCCTCTCAGTACTGTACTCATCACCAGGTCTGTCCTCTCAGTACTGTACTCATCACCAGGTCTGTCCTCTCAGTACTGTACTCATCACCAGGTCTGTCCTCTCAGTACTGTACTCATCACCAGGTCTGTCCTCTCAGTACTGTACTCATCACCAGGTCTGTCCTCTCAGTACTGTACTCATCACCAGGTCTGTCCTCTCAGTACTGTACTCATCACCAGGTCTGTCCTCTCAGTACTGTACTCATCACCAGGTCTGTCCTCTCAGTACTGCACTCATCACCAGGTCTGTCCTCTCAGTACTGCACTCATCACCAGGTCTGTTCTCTCAGTACTGCACTCATCACCAGGTCTGTTCTCTCAGTACTGCACTCATCACCAGGTCTGTCCTCTCAGTACTGCACTCATCACCAGGTCTGTCCTCTCAGTGCTGTACTCATCACCAGGTCTATCCTCTCAGTACTGTACTCATCACCAGGTCTGTCCTCTCAGTACTGCACTCATCACCAGGTCTGTCCTCTCAGTACTGCACTCATCACCAGGTCTGTCCTCTCAGTACTGTACTCATCACCAGGTCTGTCCTCTCAGTACTGTACTCATCACCAGGTCTGTCCTCTCAGTGCTGCACTCATCACCAGGTCTGTCCTCTCAGTGCTGCACTCATCACCAGGTCTGTCCTCTCAGTACTGCACTCATCACCAGGTCTGTCCTCTCAGTACTGCACTCATCACCAGGTCTGTCCTCTCAGTACTGTACTCATCACCAGGTCTGTCCTCTCAGTGCTGCACTCATCACCAGGTCTGTCCTCTCAGTACTGTACTCATCACCAGGTCTGTCCTCTCAGTACTGCACTCATCACCAGGTCTGTCCTCTCAGTACTGCACTCATCACCAGGTCTGTCCTCTCAGTGCTGCACTCATCACCAGGTCTGTCCTCTCAGTACTGCACTCATCACCAGGTCTGTCCTCTCAGTACTGCACTCATCACCAGGTCTGTCCTCTCAGTACTGCACTCATCACCAGGTCTGTCCTCTCAGTGCTGCACTCATCACCAGGTCTGTCCTCTCAGTACTGCACTCATCACCAGGTCTGTCCTCTCAGTACTGTACTCATCACCAGGTCTGTCCTCTCAGTACTGTACTCATCACCAGGTCTGTCCTCTCAGTACTGCACTCATCACCAGGTCTGTCCTCTCAGTGCTGCACTCATCACCAGGTCTGTCCTCTCAGTGCTGCACTCATCACCAGGTCTGTCCTCTCAGTGCTGCACTCATCACCAGGTCTGTCCTCTCAGTACTGCACTCATCACCAGGTCTGTCCTCTCAGTACTGCACTCATCACCAGGTCTGTCCTCTCAGTACTGTACTCATCACCAGGTCTGTCCTCTCAGTACTGCACTCATCACCAGGTCTGTCCTCTCAGTACTGCACTCATCACCAGGTCTGTCCTCTCAGTACTGTACTCATCACCAGGTCTGTCCTCTCAGTACTGCACTCATCACCAGGTCTGTCCTCTCAGTGCTGCACTCATCACCAGGTCTGTCCTCTCAGTGCTGCACTCATCACCAGGTCTGTCCTCTCAGTGCTGCACTCATCACCAGGTCTGTCCTCTCAGTACTGCACTCATCACCAGGTCTGTCCTCTCAGTGCTGCACTCATCACCAGGTCTGTCCTCTCAGTACTGCACTCATCACCAGGTCTTTCCTCTCAGTACTGTACTCATCACCAGGTCTGTCCTCTCAGTACTGCACTCATTCCCAGGTCTGTCCTCTCAGTACTGCACTCATTCCCAGGTCTGTCCTCTCAGTACTGCACTCATTCCCAGGTCTGTCCTCTCAGTACTGCACTCATTCCCAGGTCTGTCCTCTCAGTACTGTACTCATCACCAGGTCTGTCCTCTCAGTACTGTACTCATCACCAGGTCTGTCCTCTCAGTACTGTACTCATCACCAGGTCTGTCCTCTCAGTACTGTACTCATCACCAGGTCTGTCCTCTCAGTACTGTACTCATCACCAGGTCTGTCCGCTCAGTACTGTACTCATCACCAGGTCTATCTTCTCAGTACTGCACTCATCACCAGGTCTGTCCTCTCAGTACTGCACTCATCACCAGGTCTGTCCTCTCAGTACTGCACTCATCACCAGGTCTGTCCTCTCAATACTGTACTCATCACCAGGTCTTTCCTCTCAGTACTGCACTCATCACCAGGTCTGTCCTCTCAGTGCTGCACTCATCACCAGGTCTGTCCTCTCAGTGCTGCACTCATCACCAGGTCTGTCCTCTCAGTGCTGCACTCATCACCAGGTCTGTCCTCTCAGTACTGCACTCATCACCAGGTCTGTCCTCTCAGTACTGTACTCATCACCAGGTCTGTCTTCTCAGTACTGCACTCATCACCAGGTCTGTCCTCTCAGTGCTGCACTCATCACCAGGTCTGTCCTCTCAGTGCTGCACTCATCACCAGGTCTGTCTTCTCAGTACTGCACTCATCACCAGGTCTGTCCTCTCAGTGCTGCACTCATCACCAGGTCTGTCCTCTCAGTGCTGCACTCATCACCAGGTCTGTCCTCTCAGTGCTGCACTCATCACCAGGTCTGTCTTCTCAGTACTGCACTCATCACCAGGTCTGTCCTCTCAGTACTGCACTCATCATCAGGTCTGTCCTCTCAGTACTGCACTCATCACCAGGTCTGTCCTCTCAGTGCTGCACTCATCACCAGCTCGCAGCCTCTGTCCCCTGAGCCTTAGCTCAGTTTCCAGTCATCTTGAACCTTTCCCAATTTTCATAACCTTCCATTTCCTGAGACTGAATTCAGCTAGCCACTTGTCTGACCAAAGTTGCATTTGCCGACCAATAAAATCAACTGTTTTTATCCTTCTGATTGATTTTACTTCATTTACAAAGATACATCTGACTTTATCTCTTCTAGTATGTCATTCACATGTACCAGAAACAATACTCGTCCTAACAACGATCTTTGCAACATCCCAGTTGTTATAATTTCCCGTTCTGACATCACTTGTAAGACAACCTCTCTTTCCTCCACAAAAGAGATTTGCTTTTGATCCATTGTAGTGCATTTCCTATTATTGCTGCTTATCCTGTCCACTGCCCGCACACTGAGTGTCCGTGGTTCAAGTCCCGGCATGGGTGGAAATGTTGGGAATGTTTCCTTACACCAACTGTCCCTGTTCACCTAGCAGTAAGTACCTGGGTGTTAGTCGACTGGTGTTGGTTGCATCCTGGGGGACAAGATTAAAGGACCCCAAATTTAACAAGACATAGTCCTTGATGACGCACTGATTTTCTTGGGTTATTCTAGGTGCATAACCCTATGGGGGAAATATCCAAGCAAATCTTATCTTACCTCTTGAAGTTCAAGAATATCCAGCTCACATATCCTCTTCTCTCTATCTTCACTTCTGTTAATTTGACACAGAACTTTGGCGAATTTATGGGGTAAGATTTGTCATCTCTGTACTTGTGCTGGTTAGTGTTTAGAAATGTATACATCACTAAGTTCTCCATCACTCTACAGGTTATTTTCTTCAGTACCCTACGTAGTATGTTTATGGCGCTGGTCTGTAGTTCGATGCTTCCTGTATGTCTCCTTTCTTAAATACTGGAACCACATTGGCTCTCCTCTAGATCTCTAGCAATTGTTCCCTATAAATTGACTTGTAGCTTTTAGCTGATGGTTCAGACTGTGCTTTTTTTTTCTTTTAATGAGACTGAAGCAGAGTTGGTTTAAGACTTGAGTTTTGCAGCTGTTTTATTCTCAAATTATTACTCGGCTTCTCTTCTCTTTCGTCCTTATTCGGTTCTGAGTTATCTTCTCACTTACTTGCTTTCTATAGTGTTTCAAGTTCTTATACTTGTGCTGATTCCTGTTTGGATCACTGGATGAACCATTGGCTCTTTTTATGTTTATAATGTTTTATTTTGCTGTTGGAGTGAGAGCAAAGTAACATTGTGAAGGGATTCCTGGAAACTACTTAGCCGGACTTGAGTCCTGGAGGAGGGAAGTACAGTGTCCGTACTCTGAAGGAGTGGTGGAGATATGTTGCAGCTTTTTAACTGTAGTGTCGGCACGCCTCCGGCAAGGCAGTGATAGAGTGAATGATGATGAAAGTGTTTCTTTTTTATCGGATGACCCTGCTTCGGGGGGAAACGGCCGATGTGTTAATACAAAAAAATTCTCTTCTACTTGGTATTAAGTTCACTTCTGCCTCTCGGCCCAGTTTGATCAGACACTCCATCATCTTCTTTCGTTAAATTTAATATCAGCTTCCTTTCCCATTGACTACATACAGTGATTCTCACAACCCTTCGAAGTTTCCTTGCCTCAAACATGGTCTCTGCCATCCTCATTGTGGCATGCAAAGAGTACGTAACCTTTATTCTGCGCATGTACACACCCTCATAGAAAGGCTATCTCTCACAACCAGCGAACCAGGTGCTAAGGGTTGATGATGGGGCCCCATCGTTCAATCAGTACCCAGGTTCCAGCCAATGAGAAGATGGTTTTGGCAATCGCAGAGGTGTTGTGGGTACCACACACCTGTCTGCCCTTGTCATTCCCATTCTAGAGCTGTTTGAAGCACGGTCTGATCTCTAGTGGCTTCTATTCTGCCTTGCTTATCGTGGAGTGCACTAATACCTATTGTTGTACATAGTGTATATAGTGTACATACTTCTGTTCTAAATTGGTGAAAGATAATATAATTCAAAAGTTTTTCTGCTGTGTTTATTTTGCTCCTTTTACACCCAGGATAACAGGCTTTTGGGACTCCTAGGTTGTAATACTCATTCTTCCCTCAGTGTTTATTTCTTCTTGCTACTAGAAATACCTTGTACCCGGAGGCCTCTCATGTTCAAGCCAACCTTTTTCAGCTGCACAAATGGAAAATACTAGATACAGTCCTGCTGGCTCCTCTCTCTCTCTCTCTCATAGTGTGTCCTTGACACGTAATATTTCCATTACCGCCTCTATCATCTTAAGTATCATTTTAAATATAAGAAGGGCGTCTGTATATGTTGCGAAGATCTTTAATATTAACTCCGGCTGTGAAGTCTCCGTAATAAAGAGAGCATAAATTAATTAATTCTCCAAAGTAAATTTGAATCAAGGCAAAAAGTTTGGGGGGAACATTGGCTTCATCTTTATTCACAAGGTTACTTTACCAACAATATGGGAGTGTCGCGCCCCGGGCAAAACTTGCTGCAAATCTCATTAAGCGGCTCTCCTCTTCTTCCCCCGGCTTTTACTCGCTACTTTTTGCTTAAGTATTTTCACGGTTTTTGTTGTGAGAGCTGTACAGCTGGTGACACAGCAGCCGCTGTTTACTACTGACCACCGTTACAACAGTACAGCTGGTGACACAGCAGCCGCTGTTTACTACTGACCACCGTTACAACAGTACAGCTGGTGACACAGCAGCCGCTGTTTACTACTGACCACCGTTACAACAGTACAGCTGGTGACACAGCAGCCGCTGTTTACTACTGACCACCGTTACAACAGTACAGCTGGTGACACAGCAGCCGCTGTTTACTACTGACCACCGTTACAACAGTACAGCTGGTGACACAGCAGCCGCTGTTTACTACTGACCACCGTTACAACAGTACAGCTGGTGACACAGCAGCCGCTGTTTACTACTGACCACCGTTACAACAGTACAGCTGGTGACACAGCAGCCGCTGTTTACTACTGACCACCGTTACAACAGTACAGCTGGTGACACAGCAGCCGCTGTTTACTACTGACCACCGTTACAACAGTACAGCTGGTGACACAGCAGCCGCTGTTTACTACTGACCACCGTTACAACAGTACAGCTGGTGACACAGCAGCCGCTGTTTACTACTGACCACCGTTACAACAGTACAGCTGGTGACACAGCAGCCGCTGTTTACTACTGACCACCGTTACAACAGTACAGCTGGTGACACAGCAGCCGCTGTTTACTACTGACCACCGTTACAACAGTACAGCTGGTGACACAGCAGGCGCTGTTTACTACTGACCACCGTTACAACAGTACAGCTGGTGACACAGCAGCCGCTGTTTACTACTGACCACCGTTACAACAGTACAGCTGGTGACACAGCAGGCGCTGTTTACTACTGACCACCGTTACAACAGTACAGCTGGTGACACAGCAGCCGCTGTTTACTACTGACCACCGTTACAACAGTACAGCTGGTGACACAGCAGCCGCTGTTTACTACTGACCACCGTTACAACAGTACAGCTGGTGACACAGCAGCCGCTGTTTACTACTGACCACCGTTACAACAGTACAGCTGGTGACACAGCAGCCGCTGTTTACTACTGACCACCGTTACAACAGTACAGCTGGTGACACAGCAGCCGCTGTTTACTACTGACCACCGTTACAACAGTACAGCTGGTGACACAGCAGCCGCTGTTTACTACTGACCACCGTTACAACAGTACAGCTGGTGACACAGCAGCCGCTGTTTACTACTGACCACCGTTACAACAGTACAGCTGGTGACACAGCAGCCGCTGTTTACTACTGACCACCGTTACAACAGTACAGCTGGTGACACAGCAGCCTGTGTTTACTACTGACCACCGTTACAACAGTACAGCTGGTGACACAGTAGCCTGTGTTTACTACTGACCACCGTTACAACAGTACAGCTGGTGACACAGCAGCCTGTGTTTACTACTGACCACCGTTACAACAGTACAGCTGGTGACACAGTAGCCTGTGTTTACTACTGACCACCGTTACAACAGTACAGCTGGTGACACAGTAGCCTGTGTTTACTACTGACCACCGTTACACCTGTACAGCTGGTGACACAGCAGCCGCTGTTTACTACTGACCACCGTTACAGCTGTACAGCTGGTGACACAGCAGCCTCTGTTTACTACTGACCACCGTTACAGCTGTACAGCTGGTGACACAGCAGCCGCTGTTTACTACTGACCACCGTTACAGCTGTACAGCTGGTGACACAGCAGCCTCTGTTTACTACTGACCACCGTTACAGCTGTACAGCTGGTGACACAGCAGCCGCTGTTTACTACTGACCACCGTTACAGGTGTACAGCTGGTGACACGGCAGCCTGTGTTTACTACTGACCACCGTTACAACAGTACAGCTGGTGACACAGCAGCCTGTGTTTACTACTGACCACCGTTACAACAGTACAGCTGGTGACACAGCAGCCTGTGTTTACTACTGACCACCGTTACAACAGTACAGCTGGTGACACAGTAGCCTGTGTTTACTACTGACCGCCGTTACAACAGTACAGCTGGTGACACAGTAGCCTGTGTTTACTACTGACCACCGTTACAACAGTACAGCTGGTGACACAGCAGCCTGTGTTTACTACTGACCACCGTTACAACAGTACAGCTGGTGACACAGTAGCCTGTGTTTACTACTGACCACCGTTACAACAGTACAGCTAGTGACACAGCAGCCTCTGTTTACTACTGACCACCGTTACAGTTGTACAGCTGGTGACACAGCAGCGTCTGTTTACTACTGACCACCGTTGCAACAGTACAGCTGGTGACACAGCAGCCTGTGTTTACTACTGACCACCGTTACAGTGGTACAGCTGGTGACACAGCAGCCTGTGTTTACTACTGACCACCGTTACAGTGGTACAGCTGGTGACACAGCAGCCTGTGTTTACTACTGACCACCGTTACAACAGTACAGCTGGTGACACAGTAGCCCGTGTTTACTACTGACCACCGTTACAACAGTACAGCTGGTGACACAGTAGCCCGTGTTTACTACTGACCACCGTTACAACAGTACAGCTGGTGACACAGTAGCCCGTGTTTACTACTGACCACCGTTACAACAGTACAGCTGGTGACACAGTAGCCTGTGTTTACTACTGACCACCGTTACAACAGTACAGCTGGTGACACAGTAGCCTGTGTTTACTACTGACCACCGTTACAACAGTACAGCTGGTGACACAGTAGCCTGTGTTTACTACTGACCACCGTTACAACAGTACAGCTGGTGACACAGTAGCCTGTGTTTACTACTGACCACCGTTACAACAGTACAGCTGGTGACACAGTAGCCTGTGTTTACTACTGACCACCGTTACAACAGTACAGCTGGTGACACAGTAGCCCGTGTTTACTACTGACCACCGTTACAACAGTACAGCTGGTGACACAGTAGCCCGTGTTTACTACTGACCACCGTTACAACAGTACATCTGGTGACACAGTAGCCTCTGTTTACTACTGACCACCGTTACAACAGTACAGCTGGTGACACAGTAGCCCGTGTTTACTACTGACCACCGTTACAACAGTACAGCTGGTGACACAGTAGCCCGTGTTTACTACTGACCACCGTTACAACAGTACAGCTGGTGACACAGTAGCCCGTGTTTACTACTGACCACCGTTGCAACAGTACAGCTGGTGACACAGTAGCCCGTGTTTACTACTGACCACCGTTACAACAGTACAGCTGGTGACACAGTAGCCCGTGTTTACTACTGACCACCGTTACAACAGTACAGCTGGTGACACAGTAGCCCGTGTTTACTACTGACCACCGTTACAACAGTACAGCTGGTGACACAGTAGCCTGTGTTTACTACTGACCACCGTTACAACAGTACAGCTGGTGACACAGTAGCCCGTGTTTACTACTGACCACCGTTACAACAGTACAGCTGGTGACACAGTAGCCCGTGTTTACTACTGACCAGCGTTACAACAGTACAGCTGGTGACACAGTAGCCTGTGTTTACTACTGACCACCGTTACAACAGTACAGCTGGTGACACAGTAGCCCGTGTTTACTACTGACCACCGTTACAACAGTACAGCTGGTGACACAGTAGCCTGTGTTTACTACTGACCACCGTTACAGCAGTACAGCTGGTGACACAGTAGCCTGTGTTTACTACTGACCACAGTTACAACAGTACAGCTGGTGACACAGTAGCCTGTGTTTACTACTGACCACCGTTACAACAGTACAGCTGGTGACACAGTAGCCCGTGTTTACTACTGACCACCGTTACAACAGTACAGCTGGTCACACAGTAGCCCATGTTTACTACTGACCACCGTTACAACAGTACAGCTGGTGACACAGTAGCTTCTGTTTACTACTGACCACCGTTACAACAGTACAGCTGGTGACACAGTAGCCCGTGTTTACTACTGACCACCGTTACAACAGTACAGCTGGTGACACAGTAGCCCGTGTTTACTACTGACCACCGTTACAACAGTACAGCTGGTGACACAGTAGCCCGTGTTTACTACTGACCACCGTTACAACAGTACAGCTGGTGACACAGTAGCCCGTGTTTACTACTGACCACCGTTACAACAGTACAGCTGGTGACACAGTAGCCTGTGTTTACTACTGACCACCGTTACAACAGTACAGCTGGTGACACAGTAGCCCGTGTTTACTACTGACCACCGTTACAACAGTACAGCTGGTCACACAGTAGCCCATGTTTACTACTGACCACCGTTACAACAGTACAGCTGGTGACACAGTAGCTTCTGTTTACTACTGACCACCGTTACAACAGTACAGCTGGTGACACAGTAGCCCGTGTTTACTACTGACCACCGTTACAACAGTACAGCTGGTGACACAGTAGCCCGTGTTTACTACTAACCACCGTTACAACAATACAGCTGGTGACACAGTAGCCCGTGTTTACTACTGACCACCGTTGCAACAGTACAGCTAGTGACACAGTAGCCCGTGTTTACTACTGACCACCGTTACAACAGTACAGCTGGTGACACAGTAGCCCGTGTTTACTACTGACCACCGTTACAACAGTACAGCTGGTGACACAGTAGCCCGTGTTTACTACTGACCAGCGTTACAACAGTACAGCTGGTGACACAGTAGCCTGTGTTTACTACTGACCACCGTTACAACAGTACAGCTGGTGACACAGTAGCCCGTGTTTACTACTGACCACCGTTACAACAGTACAGCTGGTGACACAGTAGCCCGTGTTTACTACTGACCACCGTTACAACAGTACAGCTGGTGACACAGTAGCCCGTGTTTACTACTGACCACCGTTGCAACAGTACAGCTGGTGACACAGTAGCCCGTGTTTACTACTGACCACCGTTACAACAGTACAGCTGGTGACACAGTAGCCCGTGTTTACTACTGACCACCGTTACAACAGTACAGCTGGTGACACAGTAGCCCGTGTTTACTACTGACCACCGTTACAACAGTACAGCTGGTGACACAGTAGCCTGTGTTTACTACTGACCACCGTTACAACAGTACAGCTGGTGACACAGTAGCCCGTGTTTACTACTGACCACCGTTACAACAGTACAGCTGGTGACACAGTAGCCCGTGTTTACTACTGACCACCGTTACAACAGTACAGCTGGTGACACAGTAGCCCGTGTTTACTACTGACCACCGTTGCAACAGTACAGCTGGTGACACAGTAGCCCGTGTTTACTACTGACCACCGTTACAACAGTACAGCTGGTGACACAGTAGCCCGTGTTTACTACTGACCACCGTTGCAACAGTACAGCTGGTGACACAGTAGCCCGTGTTTACTACTGACCACCGTTACAACAGTACAGCTGGTGACACAGTAGCCCGTGTTTACTACTGACCACCGTTACAACAGTACAGCTGGTGACACAGTAGCCGGTGTTTACTACTGACCACCGTTACAACAGTACAGCTGGTGACACAGTAGCCTGTGTTTACTACTGACCACCGTTACAACAGTACAGCTGGTGACACAGTAGCCTGTGTTTACTACTGACCACCGTTACAACAGTACAGCTGGTGACACAGTAGCCCGTGTTTACTACTGACCACCGTTACAACAGTACAGCTGGTGACACAGTAGCCCGTGTTTACTACTGACCACCGTTACAACAGTACAGCTGGTGACACAGTAGCCCGTGTTTACTACTGACCACCGTTACAACAGTACAGCTGGTGACACAGTAGCCCGTGTTTACTACTGACCACCGTTACAACAGTACAGCTGGTGACACAGTAGCCCGTGTTTACTACTGACCACCGTTACAACAGTACAGCTGGTGACACAGTAGCCCGTGTTTACTACTGACCACCGTTACAACAGTACAGCTGGTGACACAGTAGCCCGTGTTTACTACTGACCACCGTTACAACAGTACAGCTGGTGACACAGTAGCCTGTGTTTACTACTGACCACCGTTACAACAGTACAGCTGGTGACACAGTAGCCCGTGTTTACTACTGACCACCGTTACAACAGTACAGCTGGTGACACAGTAGCCCGTGTTTACTACTGACCACCGTTACAACAGTACAGCTGGTGACACAGTAGCCCGTGTTTACTACTGACCACCGTTACAACAGTACAGCTGGTGACACAGTAGCCCGTGTTTACTACTGACCACCGTTACAACAGTACAGCTGGTGACACAGTAGCCCGTGTTTACTACTGACCACCGTTACAACAGTACAGCTGGTGACACAGTAGCCCGTGTTTACTACTGACCACCGTTACAACAGTACAGCTGGTGACACAGTAGCCCGTGTTTACTACTGACCACCGTTACAACAGTACAGCTGGTGACACAGTAGCCTGTGTTTACTACTGACCACCGTTACAACAGTACAGCTGGTGACACAGTAGCCCGTGTTTACTACTGACCACCGTTACAACAGTACAGCTGGTGACACAGTAGCCCGTGTTTACTACTGACCACCGTTACAACAGTACAGCTGGTGACACAGTAGCCCGTGTTTACTACTGACCACCGTTACAACAGTACAGCTGGTGACACAGTAGCCCGTGTTTACTACTGACCACCGTTACAACAGTACAGCTGGTGACACAGTAGCCCGTGTTTACTACTGACCACCGTTGCAACAGTACAGCTGGTGACACAGTAGCCCGTGTTTACTACTGACCACCGTTACAACAGTACAGCTGGTGACACAGTAGCCCGTGTTTACTACTGACCACCGTTACAACAGTACAGCTGGTGACACAGTAGCCCGTGTTTACTACTGACCACCGTTACAACAGTACAGCTGGTGACACAGTAGCCTGTGTTTACTACTGACCACCGTTACAACAGTACAGCTGGTGACACAGTAGCCCGTGTTTACTACTGACCACCGTTACAACAGTACAGCTGGTGACACAGTAGCCCGTGTTTACTACTGACCACCGTTACAACAGTACAGCTGGTGACACAGTAGCCCGTGTTTACTACTGACCACCGTTACAACAGTACAGCTGGTGACACAGTAGCCTGTGTTTACTACTGACCACCGTTACAACAGTACAGCTGGTGACACAGTAGCCCGTGTTTACTACTGACCACCGTTACAACAGTACAGCTGGTGACACAGTAGCCCGTGTTTACTACTGACCACCGTTACAACAGTACAGCTGGTGACACAGTAGCCTGTGTTTACTACTGACCACCGTTACAACAGTACAGCTGGTGACACAGTAGCCCGTGTTTACTACTGACCACCGTTACAACAGTACAGCTGGTGACACAGTAGCCCGTGTTTACTACTGACCACCGTTACAACAGTACAGCTGGTGACACAGTAGCCCGTGTTTACTACTGACCACCGTTACAACAGTACAGCTGGTGACACAGTAGCCCGTGTTTACTACTGACCACCGTTACAACAGTACAGCTGGTGACACAGTAGCCCGTGTTTACTACTGACCACCGTTACAACAGTACAGCTGGTGACACAGTAGCCTGTGTTTACTACTGACCACCGTTACAACAGTACAGCTGGTGACACAGTAGCCCGTGTTTACTACAGACCACCGTTACAACAGTACAGCTGGTGACACAGTAGCCCGTGTTTGCTACTGACCACCGTTACAACAGTACAGCTGGTGACACAGTAGCCTGTGTTTACTACTGACCACCGTTACAACAGTACAGCTGGTGACACAGTAGCCCGTGTTTACTACTGACCACCGTTACAACAGTACAGCTGGTGACACAGTAGCCCGTGTTTACTACTGACCACCGTTACAACAGTACAGCTGGTGACACAGTAGCCCGTGTTTACTACTGACCACCGTTACAACAGTGTAGCTGGTGACACAGTAGCCCGTGTTTACTACTGACCACCGTTACAACAGTACAGCTGGTGACACAGTAGCCCGTGTTTACTACTGACCACCGTTACAACAGTACAGCTGGTGACACAGTAGCCCGTGTTTACTACTGACCACCGTTACAACAGTGTAGCTGGTGACACAGTAGCCCGTGTTTACTACTGACCACCGTTACAACAGTACAGCTGGTGACACAGTAGCCCGTGTTTACTACTGACCACCGTTACAACAGTACAGCTGGTGACACAGTAGCCCGTGTTTACTACTGACCACCGTTACAACAGTACAGCTGGTGACACAGTAGCCCGTGTTTACTACTGACCACCGTTACAACAGTGTAGCTGGTGACACAGTAGCCCGTGTTTACTACTGACCACCGTTACAACAGTACAGCTGGTGACACAGTAGCCCGTGTTTACTACTGACCACCGTTACAACAGTACAGCTGGTGACACAGTAGCCCGTGTTTACTACTGACCACCGTTACAACAGTACAGCTGGTGACACAGTAGCCCGTGTTTACTACTGACCACCGTTACAACAGTACAGCTGGTGACACAGTAGCCCGTGTTTACTACTGACCACCGTTACAACAGTACAGCTGGTGACACAGCAGCCTGTGTTTACTACTGACCACCGTTACAACAGTGTAGCTGGTGACACAGTAGCCCGTGTTTACTACTGACCACCGTTACAACAGTACAGCTGGTGACACAGTAGCCCGTGTTTACTACTGACCACCGTTACAACAGTACAGCTGGTGACACAGCAGCCTGTGTTTACTACTGACCACCGTTACAACAGTACAGCTGGTGACACAGCAGCCTGTGTTTACTACTGACCACCGTTACAACAGTACAGCTGGTGACACAGTAGCCCGTGTTTACTACTGACCACCGTTACAACAATACAGCTGGTGACACATTAGCCTGTGTTTACTACTGACCACCGTTACAACAGTACAGCTGGTGACACAGTAGCCCGTGTTTACTACTGACCACCGTTACAACAGTACAGCTGGTGACACAGTAGCCCGTGTTTACTACTGACCACCGTTACAACAGTACAGCTGGTGACACAGTAGCCCGTGTTTACTACTGACCACCGTTACAACAGTACAGCTGGTGACACAGTAGCCCGTGTTTACTACTGACCACCGTTACAACAGTACAGCTGGTGACACAGTAGCCCGTGTTTACTACTGACCACCGTTACAACAGTACAGCTGGTGACACAGTAGCCCGTGTTTACTACTGACCACCGTTACAACAGTACAGCTGGTGACACAGTAGCCCGTGTTTACTACTGACCACCGTTACAACAGTACAGCTGGTGACACAGTAGCCCGTGTTTACTACTGACCACCGTTACAACAGTACAGCTGGTGACACAGTAGCCCGTGTTTACTACTGACCACCGTTACAACAGTACAGCTGGTGACACAGTAGCCCGTGTTTACTACTGACCACCGTTACAACAGTACAACTGGTGACACAGTAGCCCGTGTTTACTACTGACCACCGTTACAACAGTACAGCTGGTGACACAGTAGCCCGTGTTTACTACTGACCACCGTTACAACAGTACAGCTGGTGACACAGTAGCCCGTGTTTACTACTGACCACCGTTACAACAGTCTTATACTATACTGTAACCACTTACTGAAATTTTATGAGTTATTTTGGGCTTCATCATATCTACTGAAATTTCTGTCTCTGTCTGTCTGTCTGTCTGTCTGTCTGTCTATCTCTCTCTCTCTCTCTCTTGTTATTGTTATGAGACATACACGTAAGGGACAGGAGCCAGTGTGGGTCAGTGAGTTTATTTGCTCAAGTGACTTTTATTTCATCTATGTCGTTGTGTTGTATGAACGTGTTCGAGACTCGAGCCCTTCTAAGACTGAAGGATTTCTCCTGAAGTGATATTATTGAGAATAATGCAGCCAGAGTGTAGCTTCTGTTTGTCTTTTCGTTGTCCGCAAAGCAAAGTGTGACAATATTGGCCTTGTATCTATACCTGCCGGGTTCAGGTTAGAGATAAGTTGTTTTTCACAGTTTTCTGTTTTGTCCTGAAGTCGTAGATGAGATAGGGGGCACGTAGTCCAAGTGAGTGGAGCATACTCTAGGTGTAAGCGCATATTTGCCTCTTACAGAGTTTTGCAGCTTCTTCTAGTCGACCTTGGCTGCCTTGTTTGCAAACTTTACCAAGTTGTTCTTAACTGACGGTGTGGAATCAGGTCTTACCCTTAGGATATCCACCTTATCATTGGCCATCAACTTTCCCATTCATTCCCACTACTGTTCCAGCACTGACGTGTGGTGCCTAGAGACCATCATCAACTGCGTTTGCATAGAAGCAAGGATAACCTGTCATTGTTTTCCCCAGGTTGATATTTCTGTAAGATGGTGACCAATGTACCTGAGAGCAGTAAGCAAATGCCAGAGTACAGTCATCTGCTTATTCATGGGATTCTGAGAAGAGTTGATGAAGGTCATTGAAGTAGAAATTCCATAACTTTGGACCAAGCACACTTCCCTGTGGAACACTGGCTCCGACTGACTGTCTTTTTGACTATTATCCATTGAGAACTACTCTTAGAGATCTACCTTGACGGTAATCACTAAGTAGACATAGTGTAGAATCAGAGACTCCAAGTGCTTGCAGCTTTGTCAAGAGTCCCTTGTGCCATATTCGGTCAAAAGCACCAGAAATATCCAATGGTACTGCCCAGCTGATCTTGGCTTCATTCAATGACTGGTGACACAGAGTGACCTTTTCTGAAGCCATATTAACGGTCACAAAGAAGCGAGAAATAATCTAAAAATGCTGTCATTTGCCGTGAGATTATTGTCTCAAGAATTTTATCAGTGATTGACAGGAGTGCCGCTAGTCTGTAGCTGTTGACTTTTGTTCTGCTTTTCTTTTAAGTGAATAGGAACTACATTTGCCCCTTTCCACAGAGAATGTGTTTATAATGCGCTAGGCAGCTCTAATAGATGTAAATTAGAAGTGACGCTAGTTTGTATGCACATCTAGTTAGCCATTATTAGTTTCACCTTATCTGGACCCACAGCCTTTTTTTTTTTTTTTTTTATTGTTCCCTCTGATAATTTTGAGACAGTCCTTGAAGGTTCCCTTGCTGGATCAGGAACTTGTATCTTGGCAGCAAAGTCTTCAGCAAAGAGGTCAGGTTTCTCTTGATTGCTAGTAAAGAAAGTCCCATCCTGTCAATACTGAAGTGAAATAATTTCATCAGGTGAATATCCTTGTTGGTCCTTAACCAAGAACCAAGTTTTGGAGCCTTCTCTTCCTGATCTAGAGATAGCACGGTTTTGAGATGCCTCCATTTGCTGATACGCCTGTACATGACACATGCTTGTATGGAGACACTAGGATTAATGCATAACCTGAAGAACATTGCCGGATGATTAAGAATAGTAACATTAATGAGTTTGGCATGTACGCTTTTGGAAAAGTAGGCGACAATGCCCCCTTCCTGACCATATTTGTCTCTTCACATCCATGAAGCGTAGCCATCAATTATAGCAAAATTTTCTGGACTACTGTTGTCCAAAAATGTCTCAACAACAACGATCATGTCAAAACGATGAGTGTTCACGATGAATGTTCACGATGAATGTTCACGATGAATGTTCACGATGAGTGTTCACGATGAGTGTTCACGATGAATGTTCACGATGAATGCCCAATATTGGTGAGCTCACTGTGTGTGAGTTCACCAACCTTGGTTTTGAATCCCCTAATGATGGTAGACATGATGCTGATAGACTGGCTCCTCATGTATGTATTCAGCTTGACTAAATATTCACTGCCTTAGCCAGTTCATCAACTATTTCACCAAAACTTTCCTACATTCTATATTAATCTATGTTTTCCAATTTAAATTCATTGTTTCGACTTCTCTCCTGGTTGGATATCCTTATTACTCTATTTATCCTCGAGTGCTTATTAGAGGTGAGGGGAATAAGCCCCGCAGATAACGCACTTGCGGATTCATAGCTCACCCGTTCCGTGATTTGCCCAGCAAATAATTAGCAGAGCAGTGTTTTGTGTTAAGTCCAAATTCTGGAGGTTTGATGATGCCGCTGTTGCGGATGCTTGGCAGCAGAAAATAATTGGCTAAGAATTTTAGATCAGAACTGGAGAAGAATTTTATGCTATGCTCCCTAGGATGTGTTAGTTAGGGCTTTGAGGATGGTAAGACTTGTATGCGAGGTATGTCGGAGGCGTGTGAGGTGGTCCTTCCGGGTGAGAAGCGGAGAGTCAAAGTGTCCTTTCATGTTCGACTGAAATGTTTCAAAGTTATAGCTTGCAATTTTATTGCATTCGTTGTTTTGCAGTAGTAGATGGCATGGGAGTTTCGACAGGTTGCAGCTGATAAAGAAACAAGAAGAGAAACTGGAGAGGTTGACTAATTGAAGCTACCAGATGCTGCACTTCTGTCATCATGGACTGTTCCTGGAGAACAGAAAAATAATACATACATTACAACCAGCAGACACTACACATCACTACAACCAGTAGACACCACACATCACTACAACCAGTAGACACATTAAATCACTACAACCAGTAGACACCACACATCATTACAACCAGTAGACACAGTACATCACTACAACCAGTAGACACCACACATCACTACAGTCAGCAGACACAGTAAATCACTACAACCAGCAGACACCACACATCATTACAACCAGTAGACACATTAAATCACTACAACCAGTAGACACCACACATCACTACAGTCAGCAGACACAGTAAATCACTACAACCAGCAGACACCACACATCATTACAACCAGTAGACACTTTAAATCACTACAACCAGTAGACACCACACATCACTACAGTCAGCAGACACAGTAAATCACTACAACCAGTAGACACCACACATCATTACAACCAGTAGACACAGTACATCACTACAACCAGCAGACACAGTACATCACTACAACCAGCAGACACCACAGATCAGTACAACCAACAGACACAGTACATCACTACAACCAGCAGACACCACACATCATTACAACCAGTAGACACAGTATATCACTACAACCAGCAGACACAGTACATCACTACAACCAGCAGACACCACACATCAGTACAACCAACAGACACAGTACATTACTACAACCAGCAGACACAGTGCATCACTACGACAAGCAAACACTACACATTACTACAACCAACAGACACAATACATCACTACAACCAGCAGACACCACACATCACTACAATCAGCAGACACAGTAAATCACTACAACCAGCAGACACCTTAAATCACTACAACCAGCAGACACCACACATCACTACAACCAGCAGACACAGTACATAACTAGAACTAGCAGACACAGTACATCACTACAACCAGCAGACAAAACACGTCTCTACAACCAGCAGACGCAGTACATCACTACAACCAGCAGACACCACACATCAGTACAACCAACAGACGCAGTACATCACTACAACCAGCAGACACAGTGCATCACTACAACCAGCAGACGCAGTACATCACTACAACCAGCAGACACCACACATCAGTACAACCAACAGACGCAGTACATCACTACAACCAGCAGACACAGTGCATCACTACAAGCAAACACCACACATCACTACAACCAGCAGACACAGTACATAACTAGAACTAGCAGATACAGTACATCACTACAACCAGCAGACACCACACGTCTCTACAACCAACAGACACAGTACATCATTACAACCAGCAGACACCACTCATCACTACAACCAGCAGACACCACACATTACTACAACCGACACAGTACATCACTACAACCAGCAGACACCACTCATCACTACAACCAACAAAGTACATCATTACAACCAACAGACACCACACATTACTACAACCAGCAGTCACTGTACATCACTACAACCAGCAGACACAATGCATCACTATAACCACCTAACACCATACATCACTACAACCAGCAGACACCACACATCACTACAACCAGCAGACACCACACATCACTACAACCAACAGTCACAGTACATCACTACAACCAGCAGACACTATACATCACTACAACCAGCAGACACAATACATCACTATGACCAGCTGACACCATATATCAAAATAAAAAAAAAACTAGAACCATAGGTCACTCTAACCAGTTGACACCATGCATCACTATTACCGGTTGACACAATACATCACTGGCACCATAAACTACCACTCTAATCAGCTGATACCATAATCACCAAGGTTATGATCGTCTAAGTGTTGTTCTAACAATGTAGTAACTACGTCAAGGGTTGTAACTGATAAAGTCACTCAGTGATCAGTTGGAGGATTATTATTATTATAATCCAGGGGGAAGCGCGAAACCCATAGGATTATACAGCGCCTGTGGGGGGATGTGGAAGGCATTCAGGTTTAATTCAGGGAACTGGAGCACAGATCCAATTCCCTAGATCAAGAGCCCCTCACCAGCATCAAGGAACCTTCCTTGAGGGGATCAGTTGGAGGAAAATGATAAAACTGAACACAAGAAAAGTGTCTTCTTCATAAAGATTATTTTATACAATAAGACAGTGTTGCATGAAAGCTGCTCCTGCTTGACCTAAGTGGATCATAAGGTAACTGCCTACTTTCTGTATTCGACTGAAGAAGCCTACTGTGTAGGCGAAACGTTTCGGAATAAAGTTGCCTAACTGTTGCCTATGTGTCTTACCTACCAACCTGTCGGTATTGTATACCATTTTGATGTTCATCATAAGGTAACTGCTCATTTAAATTAATTGTCAGTGTCCCAGACAAGAAAAACAATGGAATCACAATTTAAAACACATCTCAATACACGAAAATATTTTAATTGCAACACAAAAAAGTTATTGCATATACACAACCAGCACACTAAACTCCGTGTTGAACATAGGAGTATTGTAAAATATGTGTTAGTGTGTGTGTGTCTGTATGTGTGAAGACGAGAGCAACAAGTGGGTGTCTGGCCGCGATGGAAGTCGCTGGTTGACTCCTGGGTTAGTGTGGTACAAGGTAGAGACAAGTGAGGCGAGACAATTATGCAGGTCAGGTAGTGATCACACAGGACAGTACTTCCACCCTCTGCCACCAGGAAAAGTATTTTATCCCAAAACAATTAACCAAATTCGGATAACATATGTTTATCTTAGCTAGGTTACTTAAGCAGAGTGCATTATCTTTCTCACGGCTGTGGTAACGGTAGTATTACCATGTGCCCTCAGTACCTAACATTAAACTTGATGGTTTGTAAAAAAATTAATACCACGAGGAGGTGATACTATGCATCACCACAGCCGGGAACACTGTACATCATCACAGCCGGGAACACTGTACATCATCACAGCCGGGAACACTGTACATCATCACAGCCGGGAACACTGTACATCATCACAGCCGGGAACACTGTACATCATCACAGCCGGGAACACTGTACATCATCACAGCCGGGAACACTGTGCATCACCATAGTCAGGAACACTGTGCATCATCACAGCCGGGAACACTGTGCATCACTACAGCCGGGAACACTGTACATCATCACAGCCGGGAACACTGTGCATCACCATAGTCAGGAACACTGTGCATCATCACAGCCGGGAACACTGTGCATCACTACAGCCGGGAACACTGTGCATCACTACAGCCGGGAACACTGTGCATCATCACCTCACCCAGTAACACCACGCAACGCCACCTGACATCACATCATCACAACAGCTACCTGACACCATACATAAGGATCGCAAACCACATGGCCTCATACATAAGGACTGCAATCATATGGCACCATATAGCACCACAAGCAGCTAGCTGGCATTACATATCATCAGAACCAGCTCTCACAATACATCATCTCAACAACCAACTCACACCTTACATCACAACAACTAACTCACACCTTACATCAAAACTGTGACTACCTGACACCTTACATCACCACAATCAACTAACACCATATATCAAAACCAGCTCACACCATACATTATAATAAGAACACCCCACACTGTACATCATCACAGCAACCAGCTGCCACCATATATCACTTCAACCAGCTGCCACCATACCAGCTGATATCATACATCATCACATCAGAGTGAGAAAATGCGTCCCACTACACATCGTGAGAGTTACCTCCCGTAAAATCTGTATCGGGGATGAGTAAGGTTCTCTATAACATCTTTCATTGTTTAACTCCATTCACCAGGGATGGGATGATGTCTTGGAGTGAAGACACTTGATCTAAGACATGGGAACTTCCCTTCCATTTCTTGGGTTGAACTCGATTGCCTCTCATTTACGACGCGATGCATGACCCCTCTTGGAGGAGGAGGAGGAGGAATCAATATTTTGAGAGACACACAAATCCTTTAGATCTTTGGATCAAAATTTATTTTTTCTAAATGCTTTTATCAGACGCTAAAGGGTGTAGGTCAGTCAGCGTGGTTCTGGAGGCTTGATCCTCCCACCATTAATCCAGGAACAAACACGCAACTCTTTCTAGCAGAGAATTTTGCATACCTAGTTGTTTCAAGGACCTAAATGTTAGAAGACTTGCTCACAAGTGCCACCTCGCCCAGGACCGAACCCGGGGTTTTTGGTAGTAGACCAAACACATTTCTCCTGAGCAGAGAACTTTGCATTCAGTAGTTTTTTTTTCCATTATTATTGATGAGTAAGACACAAATGAAAGAGTTGAGTATCTTTAGTGAAGACGATACTGTGCAGCGTCTTCAATAAAGACGATACTGTGCAGCGTCTTCAATAAAGACGATACTGTGCAGCGTCTTCAATAAAGACGATACTGTGCAGCGTCTTCAATAAAGACGATACTGTGCAGCGTCTTCAATAAAGACGATACTGTGCAGCGTCTTCAATAAAGACGATACTGTGCAGCGTCTTCAATAAAGACGATACTGTGCAGCGTCTTTAATAAAGACGATACTGTGCAGCGTCTTCAATAAAGACGATACTGTGCAGCATCTTCAATAAAGACGATACTGTGCAGCGTCTTTAATAAAGACGATACTGTGCAGCGTCTTCAATAAAGACGATACTGTGCAGCGTCTTTAATAAAGACGATACTGTGCAGCGTCTTTAATAAAGACGATACTGTGCAGCGTCTTCAATAAAGACGATACTGTGCAGCGTCTTTAATAAAGACGATACTGTGCAGCGTCTTTAATAAAGACGATACTGTGCAGCGTCTTTAATAAAGACGATACTGTGCAGCGTCTTCAATAAAGACGATACTGTGCAGCGTCTTTAATAAAGACGATACTGTGCAGCGTCTTTAATAAAGACGATACTGTGCAGCGTCTTCAATAAAGACGATACTGTGCAGCGTCTTTAATAAAGACGATACTGTGCAGCGTCTTTAATAAAGACGATACTGTGCAGCGTCTTTAATAAAGACGATACTGTGCAGCGTCTTTAATAAAGACGATACTGTGCAGCGTCTTCAATAAAGACGATACTGTGCAGCGTCTTCAATAAAGACGATACTGTGCAGCGTCTTTAATAAAGACGATACTGTGCAGCGTCTTCAATAAAGACGATACTGTGCAGCGTCTTTAATAAAGACGATACTGTGCAGCGTCTTTAATAAAGACGATACTGTGCAGCGTCTTTAATAAAGACGATACTGTGCAGCGTCTTTAATAAAGACGATACTGTGCAGCGTCTTTAATAAAGACGATACTGTGCAGCGTCTTCAATAAAGACGATACTGTGCAGCGTCTTCAATAAAGACGATACTGTGCAGCGTCTTTAATAAAGACGATACTGTGCAGCGTCTTCAATAAAGACGATACTGTGCAGCGTCTTTAATAAAGACGATACTGTGCAGCGTCTTTAATAAAGACGATACTGTGCAGCGTCTTTAATAAAGACGATACTGTGCAGCGTCTTTAATAAAGACGATACTGTGCAGCGTCTTCAATAAAGACGATACTGTGCAGCGTCTTCAATAAAGACGATACTGTGCAGCGTCTTTAATAAAGACGATACTGTGCAGCGTCTTCAATAAAGACGATACTGTGCAGCGTCTTTAATAAAGACGATACTGTGCAGCGTCTTCAATAAAGACGATACTGTGCAGCGTCTTTAATAAAGACGATACTGTGCAGCGTCTTTAATAAAGACGATACTGTGCAGCGTCTTTAATAAAGACGATACTGTGCAGCGTCTTCAATAAAGACGATACTGTGCAGCGTCTTCAATAAAGACGATACTGTGCAGCGTCTTTAATAAAGACGATACTGTGCAGCGTCTTCAATAAAGACGATACTGTGCAGCGTCTTTAATAAAGACGATACTGTGCAGCGTCTTTAATAAAGACGATACTGTGCAGCGTCTTTAATAAAGACGATACTGTGCAGCGTCTTTAATAAAGACGATACTGTGCAGCGTCTTTAATAAAGACGATACTGTGCAGCGTCTTTAATAAAGACGATACTGTGCAGCGTCTTTAATAAAGACGATACTGTGCAGCGTCTTTAATAAAGACGATACTGTGCAGCGTCTTCAATAAAGACGATACTGTGCAGCGTCTTCAATAAAGACGATACTGTGCAGCGTCTTTAATAAAGACGATACTGTGCAGCGTCTTTAATAAAGACGATACTGTGCAGCGTCTTTAATAAAGACGATACTGTGCAGCGTCTTCAATAAAGACGATACTGTGCAGCGTCTTCAATAAAGACGATACTGTGCAGCGTCTTTAATAAAGACGATACTGTGCAGCGTCTTCAATAAAGATACTAAACTGTTGCACTTGTGTCTTAATATTTAACTTGTCAGTATTTTATAACATTTTTAATGTTAATATTCAAAAACCAAAAATGTTAACAAATCAGTCATGAAAGTTATCTATCAGAAACGGATTTAGAGGTGAGGGAGCCTTAATTAAAAGGAACATTTAGGAGGTTCCTTCAAGGGTGGCTCCTTCAAGGGTGGCTCCTTCAAGGGTGGCTCCTTCAAGGGTGGCTCCTTCAAGGGTGGCTCCTTCAAGGGTGGCTCCTTCAAGGGTGGCTCCTTCAAGGGTGGCTCCTTCAAGGGTGGCTCCTTCAAGGTTGGCTCCTTCAAGGGTGGCTCCTTCAAGGGTGGCTCCTTCAAGGGTGGCTCCTTCAAGGGTGGCTCCTTCAAGGGTGGCTCCTTCAAGGGTGGCTCCTTCAAGGGTGGCTCCTTCAAGGTTGGCTCCTTCAAGGGTGGCTCCTTCAAGGGTGGCTCCTTCAAGGGTGGCTGCTTCAGGGGTGGCTCCTTCAAGGGTGGCTCCTTCAAGTGTGGCTCCTTCAAGTGGGCTCCTTCAAGGGAGGCTCCTTCAAGGGTGGCTCCTTCAAGGGTGGCTCCTTCAAGGGTGGCTCCTTCAAGGGTGGCTCCTTCAAGGGTGGCTCCTTCAAGGGTGGCTCCTTCAAGGGTGGCTCCTTCAAGTGTGGCTCCTTCAAGGGAGGCTCCTTCAAGGGTGGCTCCTTCAAGGGTGGCTCCTTCAAGGGTGGCTCCTTCAAGTGTGGCTCCTTCAAGGGTGGCTCCTTCAAGGGTGGCTCCTTCAAGGGTGGCTCCTTCAAGGGTGGCTCCTTCAACAAGGGTGGCTCCTTCAAGGGTGGCTCCTTCAAGGGTGGCTCCTTCAAGGGAGGCTCCTTCAAGGGAGGCTTCTTCAAGGGTGGCTCCTTCAAGGGAGGCTCCTTCAAGGGAGGCTTCTTCAAGGGTGGCTCCTTCAACAAGGGAGGCTCCTTCAAGGGTGGCTCCTTCAAGGGTGGCTCCTTCAAGGGAGGCTCCTTCAAGGGAGGCTTCTTCAAGGGTGGCTCCTTCAAGGGAGGCTCCTTCAAGGGAGGCTTCTTCAAGGGTGGCTCCTTCAAGGGTGGCTCCTTCAAGGGTGGCTCCTTCAAGGGAGGCTCCTTCAAGGGTGGCTCCTTCAAGGGAGGCTTCTTCAAGGGAGGCTCCTTCAAGGGAGGCTTCTTCAAGGGTGGCTCCTTCAAGGGAGGCTCCTTCAAGGGTGGCTCCTTCAAGGGAGGCTCCTTCAAGGGAGGCTCCTTCAAGGGTGGCTCCTTCAAGGGAGGCTTCTTCAAGGGAGGCTCCTTCAGGGGAGGCTTCTTCAAGGGTGGCTTCTTCAAGAGAGGCTCCTTCAAGGGAGGCTTCTTCAAGGGTGGCTCCTTCAAGGGTGGCTCCTTCAAGGGTGGCTCCTTCAAGGGTGGCTCCTTCAAGGGAGGCTTCTTCAAGGGTGGCTCCTTCAAGGGAGGCTTCTTCAAGGGTGGCTCCTTCAAGTGTGGCTCCTTCAAGGGTGGCTCCTTCAAGGGAGGCTCCTTCAAGGGAGGCTTCTTCAAGGGTGGCTCCTTCAAGGGAGGCTCCTTCAAGGGAGGCTTCTTCAAGGGTGGCTCCTTCAAGGGTGGCTCCTTCAAGGGTGGCTCCTTCAAGGGAGGCTTCTTCAAGGGTGGCTCCTTCAAGGGAGGCTCCTTCAAGGGAGGCTCCTTCAAGGGAGGCTTCTTCAAGGGTGGCTCCTTCAAGGGAGGCTCCTTCAAAGGAGGCTTCTTCAAGGGTGGCTCCTTCAAGGGTGGCTCCTTCAAGGGTGGCTCCTTCAAGGGAGGCTCCTTCAAGGGTGGCTCCTTAAAAGGAGGCTCCTTCAAGGGTGGCTCCTTCAAGGGTGACTCCTTCAAGGGAGGCTCCTTCAAGGGTGGCTCCTTCAAAGGAGGCTCCTTCAAGGGTGGCTCCTTCAAGGGTGGCTCCTTCAAGGAAGACTCCTTCAAGGGTGGCTCCTTCAAGGGAGGCTCCTTCAAGGGAGGCTCCTTCAAGGGTGGCTCCTTCAAGGGTGGCTCCTTCAAGGAAGACTCCTTCAAGGGTGGCTCCTTCAAGGGAGGCTCCTTCCAGGGAGGCTCCCTCGCTCCTCCCAGTTACTCAACTATTCGAAATTAAAATTTAGCATTTGAGTCAAATTAGGATGGACTGTATAACTACCGCTGTGCCACTGTGCTGCTGTGCCACTGTGCCGCTGTACTACCATGCCACTGTGCCACTGTGCCGCTGTGCCACTGTGCTGTTGTGCCGCTGTGCCTCTGTGCTGCTGTGCCACTGTGCTGCTGTACCACTGTGCCGTTGTGCCACTGTGCCACTGTGCCGCTGTGCCACTGTGCCGCTGTACTACTGTGCCGCTGTGCCACTGTGCCGCTGTGCCGCTGTACTACTGTGCCGCTGTGCCGTTGTATCACTGTGCCGCTGTATCACTGTGCCGCTGTGCCACTTTGCTATTGTGCTGCTGTGCCACTGTGCTGCTATGCCACTGTGCCGTTGTGCCGTTGTGCCACTGTGCTGCTGTGCCACTGTGCCGCTATGCCACTGATGTCCAGTAAACAGATTTTCTGATATAAATATTCAACAAAATATATGGAATACTTAAAACTGTGTGACTAATATGTGATTAGTCAATGGTCCAAGTCGGACTGAAACGTCGTAACTTTCATTCTCCTATGTGTGGGTCATGATTTGGGCGCCACTTAGAAGTCGGAGCTTCTAAGTGGCCGCTAGACCGCTTATCAGTACATCCGCCACAGGAATTTGCCGAGAAAAAGACCTGGGTGGAGACCTGGTTGTCAGAGATCACGACCCGAGGCTTCCCATTAGAAAGACAAAGTAGAATTTCTAGATTCGTCTAAAAATTCTTTCTTGAGAACAAGAATAGAGAATGAAGAGAGCTCTTTGTTACCTCAGAGGGTTTTTGGATGCAAAGTTAATGCTGAAGTTGAAGGACAGGTTGCTGGAGTCAGCCAAAGCCTTAATAATAAAGCCTTGTGAGCCTGGATGGCACACGCAGAACTTGAAGAGACCAAAGAACTTGGCAACATATATATTCTAGTTTTCTGTTTTTTTTTCTTCGAGTACTAGGTCGGAACGATGAAACAGGCGGCGGCCATGGAGAAAATGTTGGAAGTTCTGGAAGTTGAGTGCTGGGTACCAGTTTAGAGACCGTGGCAGCATTAACGGCCCATAGGTGCCAATCCCTTTAAGCTAAGTTCATGAAACAAGTGTAGTGTAGAGGCCTGTTCTATAATGTAAAAGTGAACTTTGGGCTGTCCTTAGTCTTCACCTCCTGCCAGCCCCATTACCTTCATGACAGAGAATTCAGTCTACATAACATACGCAATCCAAGTGAGGCTTTTACTTCACTTTTAATAAGCACCAGACAAATTATTCTTACCTCCCTGGAATAAAACTCTTCATGCAAGAGAATAACACACACACAGGTAACAGCGAGTACCCTCATAAAGTAATAAACGTCACTGATGCAGAGAAAAACGTTTAACCCAACAGTATTTGACATTTGAAATTTTGTCCCAGTTGGCGAATTGTTAAGAGTGAAGAGTCGTGCTCGAGTGGCGGGGTGCCGGTCCCCCCCCCAAGTAGATCTACGTTTTATTCGTGGTAAGGAGCCCAGGAGCTGGACGTTATCACAAGGCATCGTACCTACTGGTAGGAGTGTCAATATAACATTCTTTTAGTGCCTCGGAACCTATCACTTTCACCTACAACCCCCACCCACCCACTCTCCCACCCCCATTAACCCTCCACAACCCCTCCACGCTCACCGGAAAGAACTGACAGGCGTTGGGGGGTAGGGGATGCTTAAAAAAAAAAACAGGTTGGTTGGCGAGAGAAAGTGGAGCGTGAATCCCCAGGGTATAAGAGCGGGCCATCATCGCCCAACGACGCACTAACTCCGGAGACATGATGGTGCCTCCACCCCTAATCGCGCTTACATGCTCGTTCGCCTTCCTCATATTCCTCCCAAATTTTCTCATAAAGCAGGCAACCAGTAAAATTTGGAGGGCATTTGCATTTAATGAAGGTTTGAATATTAAAGAGCAGGAGAGGGGTGAGTGAGAGAGAGAGGTGAGGGAGGGGTTTTAGAGAGGAGTGAGAGACAAAGTTGAAAGAGAGAGAGAGAGAGAGTTAGGGATAGTTGTGTATGACAGAACTGAAGGGCGGGGAAAAGGAAGCGGAGTGTGGGAGGGGGGAGGTGAGTGAGAGGGATGTTGGAGAGCACTAGAGTGACAGACAGGAGGTCAAGGAGCTGAGTGTGCAAAAGAAATGACTGAGAGGGATCAAGCACAGGGATGTACGAAAGCGATGAAGCGCAGAAAGCTATTTCTTCCACTATCTTCAGTATTTATGTTCAGTATTTAAGCCACAGGTTGGTGCAACATCTCCACAATCCAGACACACAAGTGTTGCAAGTGTGTGTTGTGCATCTGCTTGTCACTTTTGAATGTCATTAATATAATAAGTGAGTTCAGAGCCTGATTAAGATTTTGTAGCCTTCTGGGCTACAGGTGCTGTGAGACTCCTGGGCTACAGGTGCTGTGAGACTCCTGGGCTACAGGTGCTGTGAGACTCCTGGGCTACAGGTGCTGTGAGACCCCTGGATTACAGGTGCTGTGAGGCTCCTGGGCTACAGGTGCTGTGAGGCTCCTGGGCTACAGGTGCTGTGAGGCTCCTGGGCTACAGGTGCTGTGAGGCTCCTGGGCTACAGGTGCTGTGAGGCTCCTGGGCTACAGGTGCTGTGAGGCTCCTGGGCTACAGGTGCTGTGAGGCTCCTGGGCTACAGGTACTGTGAGGCTCCTGGGCTACAGGTACTGTGAGGCTCCTGGGCTACAGGTACTGTGAGGCTCCTGGGCTACAGGTGCTGTGAGGCTCCTGGGCTACAGGTGCTGTGAGGCTCCTGGGCTACAGGTACTGTGAGGCTCCTGGGCTACAGGTACTGTGAGGCTCCTGGGCTACAGGTACTGTGAGGCTCCTGGGCTACAGGTACTGTGAGGTTCCTGGGCTACAGGTACTGTGAGGTTCCTGGGCTACAGGTACTGTGAGGTTCCTGGGCTACAGGTACTGTGAGGTTCCTGGGCTACAGGTACTGTGAGGTTCCTGGGCTACAGGTACTGTGAGGCTCCTGGGCTACAGGTACTGTGAGGTTCCTGGGCTACAGGTACTGTGAGGCTCCTGGGCTACAGGTACTGTGAGGTTCCTGGGCTACAGGTACTGTGAGGCTCCTGGACTACAGGTACTGTGAGGCTCCTGGGCTACAGGTACTGTGAGGTTCCTGGGCTACAGGTACTGTGAGGTTCCTGGGCTACAGGTACTGTGAGGTTCCTGGGCTACAGGTACTGTGATGTTCCTGGGCTACAGGTACTGTGAGGCTCCTGGGCTACAGGTACTGTGAGGCTCCTGGGCTACAGGTACTGTGAGGCTCCTGGGCTACAGGTACTGTGAGGCTCCTGGGCTACAGGTACTGTGAGGTTCCTGGGCTACAGGTACTGTGAGGTTCCTGGGCTACAGGTACTGTGAGGCTCCTGGGCTACAGGTACTGTGAGGCTCCTGGGCTACAGGTACTGTGAGGTTCCTGGGCTACAGGTACTGTGAGGCTCCTGGGCTACAGGTACTGTGAGGCTCCTGGGCTACAGGTACTGTGAGGCTCCTGGGCTACAGGTACTGTGAGGCTCCTGGGCTACAGGTACTGTGAGGCTCCTGGGCTACAGGTACTGTGAGGTTCCTGGGCTACAGGTACTGTGAGGTTCCTGGGCTACAGGTACTGTGAGGTTCCTGGGCTACAGGTACTGTGAGGCTCCTGGGCTACAGGTACTGTGAGGCTCCTGGGCTACAGGTACTGTGAGGCTCCTGGGCTACAGGTACTGTGAGGCTCCTGGGCTACAGGTACTGTGAGGCTCCTGGGCTACAGGTACTGTGAGGCTCCTGGGCTACAGGTACTGTGAGGCTCCTGGGCTACAGGTACTGTGAGGCTCCTGGGCTACAGGTACTGTGAGGCTCCTGGGCTACAGGTACTGTGAGGCTCCTGGGCTACAGGTACTGTGAGGCTCCTGGGCTACAGGTACTGTGAGGCTCCTGGGCTACAGGTACTGTGAGGCTCCTGGGCTACAGGTACTGTGAGGCTCCTGGGCTACAGGTACTGTGAGGCTCCTGGGCTACAGGTACTGTGAGGCTCCTGGGCTACAGGTACTGTGAGGCTCCTGGGCTACAGGTACTGTGAGGCTCCTGGGCTACAGGTACTGTGAGGCTCCTGGGCTACAGGTACTGTGAGGCTCCTGGGCTACAGGTACTGTGAGGCTCCTGGGCTACAGGTACTGTGAGGCTCCTGGGCTACAGGTACTGTGAGGCTCCTGGGCTACAGGTACTGTGAGGCTCCTGGGTTACAGGTACTGTGAGGTTCCTGGGCTACAGGTACTGTGAGGCTCCTGGGCTACAGGTACTGTGAGGCTCCTGGGCTACAGGTACTGTGAGGTTCCTGGGCTACAGGTACTGTGAGGCTCCTGGGCTACAGGTACTGTGAGGTTCCTGGGCTACAGGTACTGTGAGGCTCCTGGGCTATAGGTGTCTGTCTTTAATGATCAATTCCTTTTGGTCTGTTAGTAACTTTATGATGCTCCCAGAAAAGCACAAGATATGATGAAGTGGTGAATAAATGTCTTTCTCATGTCAGGCAGGAAAAGCACTTGCCTGCTCAGCAAATCCTGGATTGACTACTAAATTTCAGGATGCTGAAGATAAAGGTAAAGGAATTATTAAAAGAATTGACATCATTGGAAAACTCGTCCACCATTTGGATATAGAGAAGACAAGTAGTGGTTTATTACCTAGATCATTATTCTTAATTTTATTCTGTCTCTGGCAGATTTTTGGAGTTTACCCGCGTCACTTGATAAACTGAATTTTTCCAAGCATTCAAAACACCGTTTTATCATCCTCAACTTATTTGAAAATTAGATTATTTACTAAGGAAGAGTGAGCCCAGAGTCACAGTAGAAGAAAGTCTGCCAGAGCCCCTCACAGACTGTTTTACCAGGGACGTCGCCCTTCGACGATCCTCGGAAAACTTCTCCGAAATGGTCGTAAACCTTCTGCACATCGTGAAAATTCTTTAGAGATGCATGTGAATTATGTCTGGACCTTACAGAAGTGCCAGTCCACCGCCTCCAGTGTCAACCGCTGAGGAAAGACTTAGGAAAAAAAAATGTAATCTGTAGCTGGGGAGAGAAATGATTTCTTCCCTACAAATATTAAAGAAAAGATGACTTCAATCTAGAAACAAAGAGCTAAAACATACCGAGACATTATTGCCAATTAAGGAATTATCGTTCAGAATGCTGTTTCCAGGGGAGACTGATTGAGGACTCATGGAATTGTGCTCTCATCCATTTGCGCGTTGTCAAATTGTTTCGTAAGGAAAGAAAACAAATCGATGGTTACTTCAATGAAAAATAAATAAAAGTTAAAGATCCGACAGGTATGGTACATCCAAACAACTTCTACCCAACAGTGAAAGTACCGTCAGATTATATCAGCGTAAACAGAGGAACACCGAAGTGGACCTACTGGCCCACTCTGAGCAAATCCTTCCTCAACTCTTCCTCCAGCCTCGTTGGAAATAGTATAAAATACTGACAAGTTGAGTGCAGTAGTTGGGTATCATTATTGATGAAAAGTTTGGCTTACACAAGTTTCTTTACAGGGAGGAGTATTAGTGAAATAAAGATGATGGGAAGCAACGCCTCCCTCCACCACTTGGTCAGCTTTCCTTATATTATTCTACTCTTTCCATTGTTCACCTTGTTCACCTTACTCGTGTTGTATATACAATTTGTACAAGATGACTGTGTTTACGACTGAAGAAACTGCTTGTGACGGTATATTTCTTTATTAAATGTCTCCATGTGTGCATACATGTGTATTTGCAGTAAGACTTGATGAAGGCTCCTCGCCAAGTGAAACAAACTGTATTAGTTTCATTATTTTAATAATAGCCTGAATTAGTTCCGACTAAGCAAGAATAACGATGGTAATAATATACTGTATATCTCGAGTGAGTACTGCTTTATGACGGCCACTATTAACTTTGTATCCCTTAAACACAGTGTAAAAATTATTTTGTTTTAATTTTGCATCAATAAATTATTTTGCTGTATGTGTCAGAGGTTATATAAGACAAGATACATAAGCTGAGTATGTGTGTATCTCTTGGTGTTAATATTAGTGCACGAGGAACAATGTTAATATTAGTGCATGAGGAACAATGTTAATATTAGTGCACGAGGAACAATGTTAATATTAGTGCACGAGAAACAATGTTAATATTAGTGCATGAGGAACAATGTTAATATTAGTGCATGAGGAACAATGTTAATATTAGTGCATGAGGAACAATGTTAATATTAGTGCACGAGGAACAATGTTAATATTAGTGCATGAGGAACAATGTTAATATTAGTGCATGAGGAACAATGTTAATATTAGTGCATGAGGAACAATGTTAATATTAGTGCATGAGGAACAATGTTAATATTAGTGCACGAGAGTAGTCAACTTTTCTTCTGGGGGAGGAACTTCCGGTTTGGGCCTTTCACTGGGCGAGGAACTTCCGGTTTGGGCCTTCCACAGAGCGAGGAACTTCCGGTCTAGGCCTTCCACTGAGCGGTGTATCCGGTCTAGGACCAGCAGCTGGAGGGTCACCTTTTCACACCTAGGTGTTACTTCCGGTTTTGACCATGACCTCGCCCTCGAGAGTACCTCACCCTTGACCCCCCAACCAATACCCCCGCCCACGACCCCCCACCCCCTTCGCGACCCCGCCGTCGCGCCGCGCGCCCTTCGCGACCCCCCCGCCGCGCGCCCACCCGCGCGCCCGCCCGCGCCCTTCGCGAGCCCCGCCCGCGCCTTCTGCTGCGCCTTCTGCAGCGTCATCCGGATCGCCCCCGCGCCTCGAATTTTTTTTTTTCTTATGATCTCCTCAGATCAAATTTTTGAGGTTCCCCCTCTCACTTTCACCCCCATCCCAAAATTTCTCGATATTACCAAGTTTTTGGATTCCCCCCTATGGGGGTTTCGAAATTCTCCATCTCCTTGGATCAAGTTTTTAAGGTTCCCCCTCTCACTTTCACTCCCACCCCAAAATTTCTCGATAATACAAGTTTTGGATTCCCCCCTATGGGGGTTTTGAATTTCTTATGATCACCTTGGATCAAATTTTTGGATTACCCCTCCCACTTTCACCCACCCCCCACCTCAAATTTTTCTCGATAATACAAGTTTTGGATTCCCCCCCTATGGGGGGTTTCGAAATTCTCCATCTCCTCGGATCAAAGTTTTTCTCGAAATCAAAGTCTCCATCTCCTTGGATCAAATTTTTGGATTACCCCTCTCACTTTCACTCCCACCCCAAAATTTCTCGATAATACAAGTTTTGGATTCCCCCCTATGGGGGTTTTGAATTTCTTATGATCACCTTGGATCAAATTTTTGGATTACCCCTCCCACTTTCACCCACCCCCCACCTCAAATTTTTCTCGATAATACCAAGACTCCATCTCCTCGGATCAAATTTTTTTTGGATCCCCCTATGGGTTTTCGAAATTCTCCATCTCCTTGGATCAAGGTTTTTTTTGGATTGTCCCTCCTTCCACCCCCCCAACCCCAAAAATTTCTCAATATTACAAGTTTTTTGGATTCCCCCCTATGGGGTTTTCGAAATTCTCCATCTCCTTGGATCAAATTTTTGGGTACCCCTCTCACTTTCACTCCCACCCCAAAATTTCTCGATAATACCAAGACTCCATCTCCTTGGATCAAGGTTTTTTGGATTCCCCCCTCTGGGGGTAAGCATTCAAATGAACTCCTCCTATGGTGCTCTCTCTTACTACATGTCTAAACAAGTGTGACGTCAGTATTCCTCTCATTAATGTGTTTACTCGACGGTCAGTGACGTCACGCGATGACCCCCACACACACAGGCTGAATCATGACGACCCTTTTAGTTCATTAAAGTTAATAAGGGGATATAGTACCTACATCATAGGGAAAACATTTTCATCATCAGAAAGTCACATTTTTGTTTCGTTAATACCCACAACAATCCAACAATTCTTTACAACACAAGTCTAGACATTTTTTTTAACTATTTCATCTCAGGTCACTCCATCACGAAGTAACCTCCTCCCCACCCTCCCGAACCCTCACACTCCAACCAACACCTCACAATTTTCACTCATAATCCCCAATTTTTCTCGTTTTAACCCTTTTAGTTCATTAAAGTTAATAAGGGGATACAGTACATCAGAAAGTCACCACAACACTTATAACCACTTTTCGATAAATTCACTAGTCACAATTTTACATATTACGAAGTTAATACGCACACACACCTCACTTTGAACACCTTCAAAACACTCTCTTAAATCATTTGAATACTCACAAAAATACCTTTATACATTTCCAAACAACACTGAAATACTCCAAAACATCATTCGAACACCCCCAAAATCACCTCTGAATACTCCCAGAACACCTTCATAAGTACTCTTGCACATCATTTGAACACCTTCAAAACACCTTTGAATACCTTCAAAACACTCTCATAATCATTTGTACACCTTCAAAAAAACACCTTTGAATACTCACATAAACACCCTTGAACACCTTCAAAACACCTTTGAATAACCTCAAAACACCTTTGAACACCTTCAAAACACCCTTGAACACCCTTGATCACCTTCAAAAAAACATTTGAACACACTCAAAAACACCTTTGAACACCTTTGAACATTTCCAAACAACACTGAAACACTTCCAAAAACACCATTTGAGTACTCCCAAATACACCACTGAATACTAAAACACCACTGAATACACTCAAAACACCACCAAAATCACCATGAAACACTTCCAAAAAACACAATTTGAGTACTCCCAATTACACCACTGAATACTACTAAAACACCGCTGAATTCAATCAAAACACCCTTCAACACCTTCAACCTTTGAACACCTTTGAACATTTCCAAAAACACTATTTGAGTACTCCCAATTACACCACTGATTACTACTAAAACACCGCTGAATTCAATCAAAACAACCTTAAAAACCATCAAAACCTTCACACTTTGAATACCTTCAAAAACACCTTTGAACATTTCCAACAAAACACTATTTGAGTACTCCCAATTACACCACTGATTACTACTAAAACACCGCTGAATTCAATCAAAAACACCCTTCAACACCTTCAAAAACACCTTTGAACACCTTCAAAACACATTCAAAACACTCTTGAATAACCTACCTTTCAAAAACACCTTTTGATCACCTTCAAAAAAAACATTTGAACACACTCAAAACACCTTTGAAACACTTCCAAAAAAACACAATTTGAGTACTCCCAATTACACCACTGAATACTACTAAAACACCGCTGAATTCAATCAAAACACCCTTCAACACCTTCAAACACCCTTGAACACATTCAAAACACTCTTGAACACCTTCAAAAACACCTTTGAACATTTCCAAAACACTATTTGAATACTCCCAATTACACCACTGATTACTACTAAAACACCGCTGAATTCAATCAAAAACACCCTTCAACACCTTCAAACACCCTTGAACACACTCAAAACACCCTTCAACACCTTCAAAAACACCTTTGAACACCTTCAAAACACATTTGAACACATTCAAAACACTCTCATAATCATTTGAACACACTCAAAACACCTTTGAATAACCTCAAAACACCTTTGAACACCTTCAAAACACCCTTGATCACCTTCAAAAAAAACATTTGAACACACTCAAAACACTTTTGAACACCTTTGAACATTTCCAAACAACACTGAAACACTTCCAAAAACACCATTTGAGTACTCCCAAATACACCACTGAATACTAAAACACCACTGAATACACTCAAAACACCACCAAAATCACCATAAACTAAGATCAACACCCACATCCCACAACACCCACAACCCACAAACCCACCCACAACCCACAACACCCACAATTTTTTTTTTTCTCGTTTTATCTAAGTTTTACATCAGAAATCTCTAGTTCGTCACCCACATCCCACCCATCTAATTTCATCAGAAAAGTCACAACACCCACACCTCCCTTTTTTTTTTTTCTCGTTTTAACCCTTTTAGTTCATTAAAGTTAATAAGGGGACACACTACATCAGAAAAAGTCACAAAAACAACCCACTTATAACGTCTTTTCGGTATCTCTAGTTCGACAACAACACCCACATCCCACACACACACACAGACACACACACACACACACACACACACACACACACACACACACACACACACACACACACACACACACACACACACACACACACACACACACACACACACACACACACACACACATCCCTAACCTAGCCTAACCTAACCTAACTTATCCTAACCTAACCTAACCTAACCTAACCTAACCTAACCTAACCTAACCTAACTTATCCTAACCTAGCCTAACCTAACCTAACCTAACCTTACCTAACTTATCCTAACCTAACCTAACCTAACCTAACCTAACCTAACCTAACCTAACCGAACCTACCCTAACCTAACCTTACCTAACATAATCTAGCCTAACCTAACCTAACATAACTTAACCTAACCCAACCTAACCTAACCTAACCTAGCCTAACCTAACTTAACCTAACCTAACCTAACCTAACCTACCCTAACCTAACCTAACCTAACCTATCTTAACCTTACCTAACCTAACCTAGCCTAACCTATCATAACCCAACCTAAAATATATTGGAACACTTCCAAAATACATTAGAGTACTCCAGAATTACTTTGAACGTCTCCATTTTGGATATATCCAAATTAGTTTTGAAAACTTTATCGTAAAATCGAACATTATTTTCTTGTTGGTAAACACACTCAATGGTAGAAATATTTACTCGATTTCCGAATAGAAACACTTTCCTCGCTCTGAGAGACTCATTGTGGGTCACCCCTTCCCCGCCAACACCACTGGGTAATGCGGTTCACACCCAAGGTAGAACATAACACCTGCGTCAAACTCAGGACAGACAGACGCCATGAAATGCGGGTAACATCCAAGGTAGAAAATCATCTCTTTCCAGACCAACTGTCTATCCTAACCTAACCTAACCTAACCTAACCTAATTCCTAACCTAACCTAACCTTACCTAACCGAACCTAACCTAACTCCATCAATCACCTCTATCCTAACCTAACCTAACCTAACCTAACCCAACCTAACCCCATCAAACACCTCTATCCTAACCTAACCTAACCTATCCTAACCTAACCTAACTCCATCAAACACCTCGAATACTACCTAACTTAACCTAACCTAACCTTACCTAACCTACCGAACCTAACCTAACCTAACCTAACCTATCCTAGCCTGTCCTAACCTAACCTAACCTATCCTAACCTAACCTAACCTAACCTAACTTATCCTAAGCTAACCTAACCTAACTTATCCTAACCTAACCTATCCTAACCTAACCTAACCTAAAATAACGAACCTAACCTAACTTATCCTAATCTAATCTAACCTAACCTAACTTATCCTAACCTAACCTAACTTATCCTAACCTAACCTAACCTAACCTAAAATAACCTAACCTAACTTATCCTAACCTACTCACTTTACTTTGAACACCTTCAAAACACTCTCATACATCATTTGAGACCCCCTTTTCTCAATATCTCTCATCCACAACCTTTATCATCTCACTACAGAACAACCCCAAGATTACTTCGAACACTCTCATAAAGCATTTGAGTACTCACATAAACACTTTTGAACATTTCCAAACAACACTGAAGCACTTCCAAAATATCATTTTGATTACTCCCAAATAAGATTTGACAGCTCTAATTTATCTACACTTACACATTTCATTAAATTACATCTCATCCCCCCAAACTCCTCCCTCATTCTCCAGACTTTACAACATTAGCACAAAAAAAAACTAACTCATACACTTATGACATGAGACATTACCATATCTAACACACTGACTAACTTTGAACCAACTCTGAACACCACTGATCTTCTTCAAAAAATGCTCTGCACATCATTTGAACACCTTCAAAAAAACACCTCCGAATACTCCCAAAAAACACTACTGATTACTACCAAATCACCACTGAATACTACCAATCACCGTCAAAATCACCAGAAACTAAGTTTAACATCACCATCTAACATCCTTTTTATAGAAATCCCCTCAAATCACTATAACCAAGAACTCCCTCCCCATTTGGCGCATGAAAAAAAAAAAAGCATGAACACAAACCTAATACGCAAACACTTAGTACATGATCACCATCAACTGAAAACATATCTTGTACACACACATAATATAAGACAATCACCAACTACAATCACCCATGTTCACTTACCTCAAAATCACTAATATCACAGAAAACAATCATTTTTATAAACATTTCACACACACACACACACACACAAAAAAATCATATTTGACAATATCTAAGCGCACTCACCTCACTACCACCAACACACGATGTCTCACCTCACAGGACCGACGAGCTCACCTCCAGTGACGTCACACTCCCATTGTGTTAGTTGGTGGTTGGTAACATCACACCTAACCCCCCTTGTTTCAACCTGTTGTACCCTACATTATCTAAGAACACTATATCCAAGACGATTACCAGATTTTATGATCCCCAACACCAAGATCACAGAAAAACACACATTTTTATAATTATTCACACAAAAATCACGATCACCAATTCCATATCATGTTTACCGTCATCTATCAACACTAATCACCAAGATCACCAAAAAATCTAAGATCATGCATCTCAAAACTACTATGATCACTGAAAACACTTATTTTTTAAACATTCGCACAAAAATAAGACATACACAAAAATACCACAACACTTCCACCAACATCTATAACATAACATGAGCACTATAACATATCACTATAACAAAAAAAAAAAAAATAATACACAGACACCCACATATTATACATTTCAATTTGCAAATTTAAGACATGAGACATACACACCAAATCTAAGACATTCACCTCCAACTAAGACATACACATCACCCTTAAAACTTCCTTCCTTATTCATTCCGTATATCTCCTAGAGATGTTTTAACCCCGACGGATCCATCACGACGTAGGAGCCAGAGTGTAGTAGGTGGTGTTGGAGTGGTGATGGTTCCTCTGGCTCCTACGTCGTGATGGATCCGTCGGGGTTAAAACATCTCTAGGAGATATACGGAATGAATAAGGAAGGAAGTTTTAAGGGTGATGTGTATGTCTTAGTTGGAGGTGAATGTCTTAGATTTGGTGTGTATGTCTCATGTCTTAAATTTGCAAATTGAAATGTATAATATGTGGGTGTCTGTGTATTATTTTTTTTTTTTTGTTATAGTGATATGTTATAGTGCTCATGTTATGTTATAGATGTTGGTGGAAGTGTTGTGGTATTTTTGTGTATGTCTTATTTTTGTGCGAATGTTTAAAAAATAAGTGTTTTCAGTGATCATAGTAGTTTTGAGATGCATGATCTTAGATTTTTTGGTGATCTTGGTGATTAGTGTTGATAGATGACGGTAAACATGATATGGAATTGGTGATCGTGATTTTTTGTGTGAATAATTATAAAAATGTGTGTTTTCTGTGATCTTGGTGTTGGGGATCATAAAATCTGGTAATCGTCTTGGATATAGTGTTCTTAGATAATGTAGGGTACAACAGGTTGAAACAAGGGGGGTTAGGTGTGATGTTACCAACCACCAAGTAACACAATGGGAGTGTGACGTCACTGGAGGTGAGCTCGTCGGTCCTGTGAGGTGAGACATCGTGTGTTGGTGGTAGTGAGGTGAGTGCGCTTAGATATTGTCAAATATGATTTTTTTTTTTGTGTGTGTGTGTGTGTGAAATGTTTATAAAAATGATTGTTTTCTGTGATATTAGTGATTTTGAGGTAAGTGAACATGGGTGATTGTAGTTGGTGATTGTCTTATATTATGTGTGTGTACAAGATATGTTTTCAGTTGATGGTGATCATGTACTAAGTGTTTGCGTATTAGGTTTGTGTTCATGCTTTTTTTTTTTCATGCGCCAAATGGGGAGGGAGTTCTTGGTTATAGTGATTTGAGGGGATTTCTATAAAAAGGATGTTAGATGGTGATGTTAAACTTAGTTTCTGGTGATTTTGACGGTGATTGGTAGTATTCAGTGGTGATTTGGTAGTAATCAGTAGTGTTTTTTGGGAGTATTCGGAGGTGTTTTTTTTTTGAAGGTGTTCAAATGATGTGCAGAGCATTTTTTGAAGAAGATCAGTGGTGTTCAGAGTTGGTTCAAAGTTAGTCAGTGTGTTAGATATGGTAATGTCTCATGTCATAAGTGTATGAGTTAGTTTTTTTTTGTGCTAATGTTGTAAAGTCTGGAGAATGAGGGAGGAGTTTGGGGGGATGAGATGTAATTTAATGAAATGTGTAAGTGTAGATAAATTAGAGCTGTCAAATGTTATTTGGGAGTAATCAAAATGATATTTTGGAAGTGCTTCAGTGTTGTTTGGAAATGTTCAAAAGTGTTTATGTGAGTACTCAAATGCTTTATGAGAGTGTTCGAAGTAATCTTGGGGTTGTTCTGTAGTGAGATGATAAAGGTTGTGGATGAGAGATATTGAGAAAAGGGGGTCTCAAATGATGTATGAGAGTGTTTTGAAGGTGTTCAAAGTAAAGTGAGTAGGTTAGGATAAGTTAGGTTAGGTTATTTTAGGTTAGGTTAGGTTAGGTTAGGATAAGTTAGGTTAGGTTAGGATAAGTTAGGTTAGGTTAGATTAGATTAGGATAAGTTAGGTTAGGTTCGTTATTTTAGGTTAGGTTAGGTTAGGATAGGTTAGGTTAGGATAAGTTAGGTTAGGTTAGCTTAGGATAAGTTAGGTTAGGTTAGGTTAGGATAGGTTAGGTTAGGTTAGGACAGGCTAGGATAGGTTAGGTTAGGTTAGGTTAGGTTCGGTAGGTTAGGTAAGGTTAGGTTAGGTTAAGTTAGGTAGTATTCGAGGTGTTTGATGGAGTTAGGTTAGGTTAGGATAGGTTAGGTTAGGTTATGATAGAGGTGTTTGATGGGGTTAGGTTGGGTTAGGTTAGGTTAAGTTAGGTTAGGATAGAGGTGATTGATGGAGTTAGGTTAGGTTCGGTTAGGTAAGGTTAGGTTAGGTTAGGAATTAGGATAGGTTAGGTTAGGTTAGGTTAGGATAGACAGTTGGTCTGGAAAGAGATGATTTTCTACCTTGGATGTTACCCGCATTTCATGGCGTCTGTCTGTCCTGAGTTGACGCAGGTGTTATGTTCTACCTTGGGTGTGAACCGCATTACCCAGTGGTGTTGGCGGGGAAGGGGTGACCCACAATGAGTCTCTCAGAGCGAGGAAAGTGTTTCTATTCGGAAATCGAGTAAATATTTCTACCATTGAGTGTGTTTACCAACAAGAAAATAATGTTCGATTTTACGATAAAGTTTTCAAAACTAATTTGGATATATCCAAAATGGAGACGTTCAAAGTAATTCTGGAGTACTCTAATGTATTTTGGAAGTGTTCCAATATATTTTAGGTTGGGTTAGGATAGGTTCGGCTAGGTTAGGTTAGGTAAGGTTAAGATAAGTTAGGTTAGGTTAGGTTAGTGTAGGTTAGGTTAGGTTAGGTTAGGTTAAGTTAGGTTAGGCTAGGTTAGGTTAGGTTAGGTTGGGTTAGGTTAAGTTAGGTTAGGTTAGGTTAGGCTAGATTATGTTAGGTAAGGTTAGGTTAGGGTAGGTTCGGTTAGGTTAGGTTAGGTTAGGTTAGGTTAGGTTAGGTTAGGTTAGGATAAGTTAGGTAAGGTTAGGTTAGGTTAGGTTAGGCTAGGTTAGGATAAGTTAGGTTAGGTTAGGTTAGGTTAGGTTAGGTTAGGTTAGGTTAGGTTAGGTTAGGTTAGGATAAGTTAGGTTAGGTTAGGCTAGGTTAGGGATGTGTGTGTGTGTGTGTGTGTGTGTGTGTGTGGGATGTGGGTGTTGTTGTCGAACTAGAGATACCGAAAAGACGTTATAAGTGGGTTGTTTTTGTGACTTTTTCTGATGTAGTGTGTCCCCTTATTAATTTTAATGAACTAAAAGGGTTAAAACGAGAAAAAAAAAATGGGAGGTGTGGGTGTTGTGACTTTCTGATGAAATTAGATAAAACGAGAAAAAATTGTGGGTGTTGTGGGTTGTGGGTGTTGTGGGATGTGGGTGTTGATCTTAGTTTATGGTGATTTTGGTGGTGTTTTGAGTGTATTCAGTGGTGTTTTAGTATTCAGTGGTGTATTTGGGAGTACTCAAATGGTGTTTTTGGAAGTGTTTCAGTGTTGTTTGGAAATGTTCAAAGGTGTTCAAAGGTGTTTTGAGTGTGTTCAAATGTTGTTTTTTTGAAGGTGATCAAGGGTGTTCAAGGGTGTTTTGAAGGTGTTCAAAGGTGTTTTGAGGTTATTCAAAGGTGTTTTGAGTGTGTTCAAATGATTATGAGAGTGTTTTGAATGTGTTCAAATGTGTTTTGAAGGTGTTCAAAGGTGTTTTTGAAGGTGTTGAAGGGTGTTTTGAGTGTGTTCAAGGGTGTTTGAAGGTGTTGAAGGGTGTTTTGATTGAATTCAGCGGTGTTTTAGTAGTAATCAGTGGTGTAATTGGGAGTACTCAAATAGTGTTTTGGAAATGTTCAAAGGTGTTTTTGAAGGTGTTCAAGAGTGTTTTGAATGTGTTCAAGGGTGTTTGAAGGTGTTGAAGGGTGTTTTGATTGAATTCAGCGGTGTTTTAGTAGTATTCAGTGGTGTAATTGGGAGTACTCAAATTGTGTTTTTTTTGGAAGTGTTTCAGTGTTGATTGGAAATGTTCAAAGGTGTTTTTGAAGGTATTCAAGAGTGTTTTGAAGGTGTTCAAGGGTGTTTGAAGGTGTTGAAGGGTGTTTTGATTGAATTCAGCTGTGTTTTAGTAGTAATCAGTGGTGTAATTGGGAGTACTCAAATAGTGTTTTTTGGAAATGTTCAAAGGTGTTCAAAGGTGTTTTGAAGGTGTTGAAGGGTGTTTTGATTGAATTCAGCGGTGTTTTAGTAGTATTCAGTGGTGTAATTGGGAGTACTCAAATAGTGTTTTTGGAAATGTTCAAAGGTGTTCAAAGGTGTTTTGAAGGTGTTGAAGGGTGTTTTGATTGAATTCAGCGGTGTTTTAGTAGTATTCAGTGGTGTAATTGGGAGTACTCAAATAGTGTTTTTTGGAAATGTTCAAAGGTGTTCAAAGGTGTTTTGAAGGTGTTGAAGGGTGTTTTGATAGAATTCAGCGGTGTTTTAGTAGTATTCAGTGGTGTAATTGGGAGTACTCAAATTGTGTTTTTTGGAAGTGTTTCATGGTGATTTTGGTGGTGTTTTGAGTGTATTCAGTGGTGTTTTAGTATTCAGTGGTGTATTTGGGAGTACTCAAATGGTGTTTTTGGAAGTGTTTCAGTGTTGTTTGGAAATGTTCAAAGGTGTTCAAAGGTGTTTTGAGTGTGTTCAAATGTTTTTTTGAAGGTGATCAAGGGTGTTCAAGGGTGTTTTGAAGGTGTTCAAAGGTGTTTTGAGGTTATTCAAAGGTGTTTTGAAGGTGTTCAAGGGTGTTTATGTGAGTATTCAAAGGTGTTTTTTGAAGGTGTACAAATGATTATGAGAGTGTTTTGAAGGTGTTCAAAGGTGTTTTGAAGGTGTTCAAATGATGTGCAAGAGTACTTATGAAGGTGTTCTGGGAGTATTCAGAGGTGATTTTGGGGGTGTTCGAATGATGTTTTGGAGTATTTCAGTGTTGTTTGGAAATGTATAAAGGTATTTTTGTGAGTATTCAAATGATTTAAGAGAGTGTTTTGAAGGTGTTCAAAGTGAGGTGTGTGTGCGTATTAACTTCGTAATATGTAAAATTGTGACTAGTGAATTTATCGAAAAGTGGTTATAAGTGTTGTGGTGACTTTCTGATGTACTGTATCCCCTTATTAACTTTAATGAACTAAAAGGGTTAAAACGAGAAAAATTGGGGATTATGAGTGAAAATTGTGAGGTGTTGGTTGGAGTGTGAGGGTTCGGGAGGGTGGGGAGGAGGTTACTTCGTGATGGAGTGACCTGAGATGAAATAGTTAAAAAAATGTCTAGACTTGTGTTGTAAAGAATTGTTGGATTGTTGTGGGTATTAACGAAACAAAAATGTGACTTTCTGATGATGAAAATGTTTTCCCTATGATGTAGGTACTATATCCCCTTATTAACTTTAATGAACTAAAGGGTCGTCATGATTCAGCCTGTGTGTGTGGGGGTCATCGCGTGACGTCACTGACCGTCGAGTAAACACATTAATGAGAGGAATACTGACGTCACACTTGTTTAGACATGTAGTAAGAGAGAGCACCATAGGAGGAGTTCATTTGAATGCTTACCCCCAGAGGGGGGAATCCAAAAAACCTTGATCCAAGGAGATGGAGTCTTGGTATTATCGAGAAATTTTGGGGTGGGAGTGAAAGTGAGAGGGGTACCCAAAAATTTGATCCAAGGAGATGGAGAATTTCGAAAACCCCATAGGGGGGAATCCAAAAAACTTGTAATATTGAGAAATTTTTGGGGTTGGGGGGGTGGAAGGAGGGACAATCCAAAAAAAACCTTGATCCAAGGAGATGGAGAATTTCGAAAACCCATAGGGGGATCCAAAAAATTTGATCCGAGGAGATGGAGTCTTGGTATTATCGAGAAAAATTTGAGGTGGGGGGGTGGGTGAAAGTGGGAGGGGTAATCCAAAAATTTGATCCAAGGTGATCATAAGAAATTCAAAACCCCCATAGGGGGGAATCCAAAACTTGTATTATCGAGAAATTTTGGGGTGGGAGTGAAAGTGGGAGGGGGAACCTTAAAAATTTGATCCGAGGAGATGGAGAATTTCGAAAACCCCCATAGGGGGGAATGCAAAAACTTGGTAATATCGAGAAATTTTGGGATGGGGGTGAAAGTGAGAGGGGGAACCTCAAAAATTTGATCTGAGGAGATCATAAGAAAAAAAAAATTCGAGGCGCGGGGGCGATCCGGATGACGCTGCAGAAGGCGCAGCAGAAGGCGCGGGCGGGGGTCGCGAAGGGCGCGGGCGGGCGCGCGGGTGGGCGCGCGGCGGGGGGGGTCGCGAAGGGCGCGCGGCGCGACGGTCGGGGGTCGGGGGTCGTGGGCGGGGGTATTGGTTGGGGGGTCAAGGGTGAGGTAGTCTCGAGGGCGAGGTCATGGTCAAAACCGGAAGTAACACCTAGGTGTGAAAAGGTGACCCTCCAGCTGCTGGTCCTAGACCGGATACACCGCTCAGTGGAAGGCCTAGACCGGAAGTTCCTCGCTCTGTGGAAGGCCCAAACCGGAAGTTCCTCGCCCAGTGAAAGGCCCAAACCGGAAGTTCCTCCCCCAGAAGAAAAGTTGACTACTCATGAGGAACAATGTTAATATTAGTGCATGAGGAATAATGTTAATATTAGTGCATGAGGAACAATGTTAATATTAGTGCATGAGGAACAATGTTAATATTAGTGCATGAGGAACAATGTTAATATTAGTGCATGAGGAACAATGTTAATATTAGTGCATGAGAAACAATGTTAATATTAGTGCATGAGGAACAATGTTAATATTAGTGCATGAGGAATAATGTTAATATTAGTGCATGAGGAACAATGTTAATATTAGTGCATGAGGAACAATGTTAATATTAGTGCATGAGGAACAATGTTAATATTAGTGCATGAGGAATAATGTTAATATTAGTGCATGAGGAACAATGTTAATATTAGTGCATGAGGAATAATGTTAATATTAGTGCATGAGAAACAATGTTAATATTAGTGCATGAGGAACAATGTTAATATTAGTGCATGAGAAACAATGTTAATATTAGTGCATGAGGAACAATGTTAATATTAGTGCATGAGAAACAATGTTAATATTAGTGCATGAGGAACAATGTTAATATTAGTGCATGAGGAATAATGTTAATATTAGTGCATGAGAAACAATGTTAATATTAGTGCATGAGGAACAATGTTAATATTAGTGCATGAGAAACAATGTTAATATTAGTGCATGAGGAACAATGTTAATATTAGTGCATGAGGAACAATGTTAATATTAGTGCATGAGGAATAATGTTAATATTAGTGCATGAGGAACAATGTTAATATTAGTGCATGAGGAATAATGTTAATATTAGTGCATGAGGAACAATGTTAATATTAGTGCATGAGGAACAATGTTAATATTAGTGCATGAGGAATAATGTTAATATTAGTGCATGAGGAACAATGTTAATATTAGTGCATGAGGAATAATGTTAATATTAGTGCATGAGGAACAATGTTAATATTAGTGCATGAGGAACAATGTTAATATTAGTGCATGAGGAATAATGTTAATATTAGTGCATGAGGAACAATGTTAATATTAGTGCATGAGAAACAATGTTAATATTAGTGCACGAGAAACAATGTTAATATTAGTGCATGAGGAACAATGTTAATATTAGTGCATGAGGAATAATGTTAATATTAGTGCATGAGGAACAATGTTAATATTAGTGCATGAGGAACAATGTTAATATTAGTGCATGAGGAATAATGTTAATATTAGTGCATGAGGAACAATGTTAATATTAGTGCATGAGGAACAATGTTAATATTAGTGCATGAGAAACAATGTTAATATTAGTGCATGAGGAACAATGTTAATATTAGTGCACGAGAAACAATGTTAATATTAGTGCACGAGAAACAATGTTAATATTAGTGCATGAGGAACAATGTTAATATTAGTGCACGAGAAACAATGTTAATATTAGTGCACGAGAAACAATGTTAATATTAGTGCACGAGAAACAATGTTAATATTAGTGCACGAGAAACAATGTTAATATTAGTGCACGAGAAACAATGTTAATATTAGTGCACGAGAAACAATGTTAATATCTTGAGTTAATTTTGGTGATTGATTTAAATGACAACAAGATATTATTCTGTTCGAATAAAGTACAAAATTATATCAATATCCGAGTTTTTCTTTAAGTTTAACTACTATCAACTACACGAGATTTATTAAGGCTGAATATCACCTGCACACTAATTCCTCCCAAAATATTAATATTTTTAAAGTAATTCCTGAGCGAAAAGACACCAGGAGGCATACGCCAGGAGGCATACACCAGGAGGCATACACTAGGTGGCATACACTAGGTGGCATACACTAGGTGGCATACACCAGGAGGCATACGCCAGGAGGCATACACCAGGAGGCATACACCAGGAGGCATACACCAGGAGGCATACACTAGGTGGCATACACTAGGTGGCATACACCAGGAGGCATACGCCAGGAGGCATACACCAGGAGGCATACACCAGGAGGCATACACTAGGTGGCATACACCAGGAGGCATACACTAGGTGGCATACACTAGGTGGCATACACTAGGTGGCATACACCAGGAGGCATACACTAGGTGGCATACACTAGGTGGCATACACCAGGAGGCATACACTAGGTGGCATACACTAGGTGGCATACACCAGGAGGCATACACCAGGAGGCATACACCAGGAGGCATACACTAGGTGGCATACACCAGGAGGCATACACTAGGTGGCATACACTAGGTGGCATACACTAGGTGGCATACACCAGGAGGCATACACCAGGAGGCATACACCAGGAGGCATACACTAGGTGGCATACACCAGGAGGCATACACTAGGTGGCATACACTAGGTGGCATACACTAGGTGGCATACACCAGGAGGCATACACTAGGTGGCATACACTAGGTGGCATACACCAGGAGGCATACACCAGGAGGCATACACCAGGAGGCATACAGTAGGTGGCATACACCATGAGGCATACACTAGGGGGCATACACCAGGAGGCATACACTAGGTGGCATACACCATGAGGCATACACTAGGGGGCATACACCAGGAGGCATACACTAGGTGGCATACACCAGGAGGCATACAGTAGGTGGCATACACCAGGAGGCATACAGTAGGTGGCATACACCATGAGGCATACACTAGGGGGCATACACCAGGAGGCATACACTAGGTGGCATTCACCAGGAGACATACACTAGGTGGTATACACCAGGAGGCATACACTAGGTGGCATACACCAGGAGGCGTACACTAGAAGGCATACGCTAGGTGGAATACACCAGGAGGCATACACTAGGTGGCATACACCAGTAGGCATACACTAGGTGGCATACGCCAGGAGGCATACACTAGGAGGCATACACCAGGAAACATACACTAGGTGGCATACACCAGGAGGCATACACTAGGTGGCATACACCACGAGGCATACACTAGGTGGCATACACCAGGAGGCATGCACTAGGTGGCATACACCAGGAGGCATACACTAGGTGGCATACACTAGGAGACATACCCTTAGTGTCATACACCAGGAGGCATACACTAGATGGCATATACCAGGAGGCATATACTAGGTTTCATATACCAGGAGGCATACACCAGGAGGCATACACTAGGTGGCATACACCTGGAGGCATACACTAGGTGGCATACAGCAGGAGGCGTACACTAGGTGGCATACACCAGGAAACATGAACTAGGTGGCTTACACCTGGAGACATACACCAGCAGGCATAAAACAGGAGGCATACGCTAGGTGGAATACACCAGGAGGAATACACTAGGTGGTATACACCAGGAGGCATACACTAGGTGGCATACACCAGGAGACATGCACTATGTGGCATACACCAGTAAGCATACACTAGGTGGCATTCACCTATGTGTATATACACAGGTGTATATACACCTGTTCGCTACCAGTCAAGGTTCCTAACATACTAGAGCTAGAGCTGGAAGAACTCACAGTTTAAGGACCCACAAGGGGTGAGGGTGGGATAGATGAATAATAGATGGGGAAGAGCAAAAGTTACAGATAGAGGAAAAGAGCCGAGGATAAACCCAGCGTGCGAGCGACAACTTCTAGAGAGCGATGCCACAGCTGTAACAAGTCAACACTAACAAATACTTATGATAGTGTAACAGAGGGACATATATCACCTCACTTAAATAAGAGAGGTTAGTTGGAAGTTCTGCTACACATACCGAACTTCATTCTTCCTTATTGTTATATGCAGTATTAAGTCTATTCAATTCAAATACAGAGATGTGTTATATGGGTCAGTTTAGGTAAATAGCATAGGATTTTTTTATGTACGTATACCACGTTAAGAAACATTACAATGTATACTCAGTGGCCACTTTATTAGGTATACTTGTATACCTGCTCGTTAATGCAAATGTCTAATCAGCCAAACAGCACCTCAGTGCCTAAAAGCATGCAGACATGGTCATAAGGTTCGGTTGTAGTAGTAGTGCAGGTCACACTGTGTAGTAAGAGTGCAGGTCTCCGTGTGTAGTAAGAGTGCAGGTCACAGTGTGTAGTAACAGTGCAGGTCACACTGTGTAGTAAGAGTGCAGGTCTCCGTGTGTAGTAAGAGTGCAGGTCACAGTGTGTAGTAACAGTGCAGGTCACACTGTGTAGTAAGAGTGCAGGTCACAGTGTGTAGTAACAGTGCAGGTCACACTGTGTAGTAAGAGTGCAGGTCTCCGTGTGTAGTAAGAGTGCAGGTCACAGTGTGTAGTAACAGTGCAGGTCACAGTGTGTGGTAAGAGTACAGGTCACAGTGTAGTAAGAGTGCAGGTCACAGTGTGTAGTAAGAGTGCAGATCACAGTGTGTGGTAAGAGTGCAGGCCACAGTGTGTAGTAACAGTGCAGGTCACACTGTGTAGTAAGAGTGCAGGTCTCCGTGTGTAGTAAGAGTGCAGGTCACAGTGTGTAGTAAGAGTGCAGGTCACAGTGTGTAGTAACAGTACAGGTCACAGTGTAGTAACAGTACAGGCCACAGTGTGTAGTAAGAGTGCAGGTCACAGTGTGTAGTAACAGTGCAGGTCACAGTTTGTAATAACAGTACAGGTCACAGCGTAGTAAGAGTGCAGGTCACAATGTGTAGTAAGAGTGCAGGTCACAGTGTGTAGTAAGAGTGCAGGTCACAGTGTGTAGTAAGAGTGCAGGTCACTGTGTAGTAAGAGTGCAGGTCACATTGTGTAGTAAGAGTGCAGGTCACAGTGTGTAATAACAGTGCAGGTCACAGTGTGTAATAACAGTGCAAGTCACCGTGTGTAATAACAGTGCAGGTCACAGTGTGTAGTAAGAGTGCAGGTCACAGTGTAGTAAGAGTGCAGGTCACAGTATAGTAAGAGTGCAGGTCACAGTGTAGTAAGAGTGCAGGTCACAGTGTAGTAAGAGTGCAGGTCACAGTATAGTAAGAGTGCAGGTCACAGTGTGTAGTAAGAGTGCAGGTCACAGTGTAGTAAGAGTGCAGGTCACAGTGTAGTAAGAGTGCAGGTCACACTGTGTAGTAAGAGTGCAGGTCACAGTGTAGTAAGAGTGCAGGTCACACTGTGTAGTAAGAGTGCAGGTCACAGTGTAGTAAGAGTGCAGGTCACACTGTGTAGTAAGAGTGCAGATCACAGTGTAGTAAGAGTGCAGGTCACAGTATAGTAAGAGTGCAGGTCACAGTGTAGTAAGAGTGCAGGTCACAGTGTAGTAAGAGTGCAGGTCACAGTGTAGTAAGAGTGCAGGTCACAGTGTGTAGTAAGAGTGCAGGTCACAGTGTAGTAAGAGTGCAGGTCACAGTGTAGTAAGAGTGCAGGTCACAGTATAGTAAGAGTGCAGGTCACAGTGTAGTAAGAGTGCAGGTCACAGTATAGTAAGAGTGCATGTCACAGTGTGTAGTAAGAGTGCAGGTCACAGTGTAGTAAGAGTGCAGGTCACAGTGTAGTAAGAGTGCAGGTCACAGTGTAGTAAGAGTGCAGGTCACAGTATAGTAAGAGTGCAGGTCACAGTATAGTAAGAGTGCAGGTCACAGTGTAGTAAGAATGCAGGTCACAGTATAGTAAGAGTGCAGGTCACAGTGTGTAGTAAGAGTGCAGGTCACAGTGTAGTAAGAGTGCAGGTCACAGTGTAGTAAGAGTGCAGGTCACAGTGTAGTAAGAGTGCAGGTCACAGTGTAGTAAGAGTGCAGGTCACAGTGTAGTAAGAGTGCAGGTCACAGTGTAGTAAGAGTGCAGGTCACAGTGTAGTAAGAGTGCAGGTCACAGTGTAGTAAGAGTGCAGGTCACTGTGTAGTAAGAGTGCAGGTCACAGTGTAGTAAGAGTGCAGGTCACTGTAGTAAGAGTGCAGGTCACAGTGTAGTAAGAGTGCAGGTTACAGTGTAGTAAGAGTGCAGGTCACTGTGTAGTAAGAGTGCAGGTCACAATCACTATATATATATATATATATACATATATATATGTATATATATATATATATATATATATATATATATATATATATATATATATATATATATATATATATATATGTATATATATATATATATATATATATATATATATATATATATATATATATATATATATATATATATATATATATATATATATATATATATGTATATATATATATATATATATATATATATATATATATATATATATATATATATATATATATATATATATATATATATATATATATATATATATATATATATATATATATATATATATATATATATTGTTTTGCCTTTTCTACGAAAAGTTTTAGAAATTTTCGTCAGAATTGAAAGCAAAAATTTAAAAAAAGTATCAAATTGCGTTCCACTGCTCCAAAATGAAAATATTTTTCGTAGATAAATGAGTTTTTCAGCTCACCTACTCTAATTTTTATGAGCCAGTAGGAGAAACATATACAAATTTTGAGTTCGGTTCTTGCAAGTTTTTTTTAATTAAACTGCATATGGGACGGGTATTAAAATATACAAAACTCAAAGTTATTTCTTATGAACATTATAAATGACTAAGTTAGGTGGAGGTTGTTACTCAGGGCTCCAGATAAGCAGGATTGATGGCAGGAACTGTACCTGGAGTACACCCGGAGGGTGTTCTGGGGGGGTCGACGCCCCCGCGGGTCAGTCCTTGACTAGGCCCCGCGGTGGATCAGCACCTGATCAATCAGGCTGTTACTGATGGTCGCATGTAGTCCAACGTACGAATCACAGCCCAGCTGGTCAGGTACAAACTAAAACTGTCCATCTCCTTCTTGAAGGCAGCCAGGGATCTACTGGTAATTTTCTTTATGGTTCAGAAAGACACGTAAGCAAACACTATGACATATTTATTAGAAAACGTTTCGGTCCTGGGACCTAGATCACTTCTAACATACAGAGGTAAAAAGACATTATATATAGGCGGAGAGTGAGGTGTGAGTGACGCACGGTGACCTGAGTGAGGTGTGAGTGACGCATGGTGACCTGAGTGAGGTGTGAGTGACGCATGGTGACCTGAGTGAGGTGTGAGTGACGCATGGTGACCTGAGTGAGGTGTGAGTGACGCACGGTGACCAGAGTGAGGTGTGAGTGACGCATGGTGACCTGTAGAATGTCATGTTAGGATGAGGACGGGTAGACGATGAGATCATGTGACTCCTGTGTTGTTGGGTTGGTGCTGCTTAGCCTGCTTAAGTATCATGTATGCTGATGTGTCGGTGTCGGTGTCGGTGACGGCGATTAGTGAGGCTTCTGGGCACCGTCGGCGTCTGAGCTCTGGAATGAGGCACAGCTCGTCCTCACCGAACCAGAGCTCAGACGCCGACGGTGCCCAGAAGCCTCACTAATCGCCGTCACCGACACCGACACCGACACATCAGCATACATGATACTTAAGCAGGCTAAGCAGCACCAACCCAACAACACAGAAGTCACATGATCTCATCGTCTACCCGTCCTCATCCTAACATGACATTCTACAGGTCACCATGCGTCACTCACACCTCACTCTGGTCACCATGCGTCACTCACACCTCACTCTGGTCACCATGCGTCACTCACAACTCACTCTCCGCCTATATATAATGTCTTTTTACCTCTGTATGTTAGAAGTGATCTGGGTCCCAGGACCGAAACGTTTTCTAATAAATATGTCGTAGTGTTTGCTTACGTGTCTTTCTAAACTAACTTGTCGGTATTTATTACCAAGGTTTATACCAATTTTCTTTATGCATGGTAGGAGGCTGTTGAACAGTCTTGGGCCCCAGACACTTATTAAGTTTACTCTTAGGTAAACCTAATAAATGTCAGGTAGCTCCAGTTCTCCAGATCAAGAGCCGTTCACCAACATCACCCTCACCACTTTCCCATACAACTCATGAGACAAATTATTTCGTTTTAAATTACGATCAAATATAAATTATCCTCAAGGAGTAATAAAAATTACTTAGAATAACATTGCAAAATTAAAAGTTTTTATTATAGATTCTTTAAACCTTACTACGTTTTATTTTTTTACACATTTACTTAGTAAATGTGTAAGAAAAGTTGCAAAGATTAGTGGACGAGTTTGGGAGGGTTTGTAAAGGTAGAAAGTTGAAAGTGAACTTAGACAAGAGTGAGGTGATGAGGGTATCAAATGATTTAGATAAAGAAAGATTGAATATCACATTGGAGGGAGGGAGTATGGAAGAAGTGAATGTTTACAGATATTTGGGAGTTGACTTGTCAGCGGACGGGTTTATGAAGGATGAGGTTAACCATAGAATTGATGAAGGAAAAAAGGTGATTGGTGCGTTGAGGTATCTATGGAGACAAAGAACGCTATCTCTAGAGGCAAAGAAGGGAATGAGAGGACAGTGGTACCAACAGTCTTATATGGGTGTGAAGCTTGGATTGTAAATGCTGCAGCGAGGAGGAGGCTGGAGGCAGTGGAGATGTTTCTAAGGGCAATGTGTGGTGTAAATATTATGCAGAGAATTCGTAGTATGGAAGTTAGGAGAAGGTGTGGAGTTACCAAAAGTATTAGTCAGAGGACTGAAGAAGGGTTGTTGATGTGGTTCGGTCATTTAAAAAGAATGGAACAAAGTAGAATGACTTGGAGAGCGTATAAATCTGTAGGGAAAGGAAGGCGTGGTAGGGTTTGTCCTTGAAAAGGTTGGAGGGAGCGGGTAAAGGAGGTTTCTTGGGCTAGGGGCTTGGAGTTCCAGCAAGCATGCGTGAGCATGTTAGAAAGGAGTGAATGGAGACGAATGGTTTTTGGGACCTGATGAGCTGTTGGAGTGTGAGCAGGGTAATATTTTTTGAAGGGATTCAGGGAAACCGGTTAGCAGGACTTGAGCCCTGCAAATGGGAAGTACAATACCTGCACTTAAAGGATGGGTTTGGGATATTGACAGTTCGGAGGGACGTTTAAACTGTTGTATCTGAGCGCCTCTGCAAAGACAGTGATTATGTATGATTGATGGTGAAAGTGTTGAATGATGATGTAAGTTTTTTTCCTTTCTTTTTGGGTCACCCTGCCTCGGGGGGAAACAACCGACGTACTAATATAGGTGGGTATCTTTCAGTGAATATTCTCCGAGAACTTAAATCCCTCATTTTAGGGATTAAAATGGCCTTGACTAGTGGTTTACAGGTGATATGTTGGTTCATTAAGTTTAAAGCTTTAAATCTAATGAGCCAACAAAGTTAGGTTAATTAACATAAAATCTGTAGGATGTATAAAAGTCTGGTAGGACCTCAAACACGATTTCAGATATTTATCAGTTAGACCTCGAGTTTAATAACAGGAATGAGAAGTCTGAAACGTTTCAGATATTACCTGAATTATACATCAAATAACAAGAAATTTACATATGATATTACTAAAAAATAACACTGTATTAATTTTGTTGACGCTGGAAATGTAATATATATATATATATATATATATATATATATATATATATATATATATATATATATATATATATATATAAAGATGCATTAGTCAGTAGCTACAAAAGTCTTTCAGAAGAGATAGTCTGAAATATTTTAAGAATGATTAACAGGATTCAGAATGTCACAGCACTTTACTTATATCATTATACACTTAATTTTGCTCTCCGACGCAGATGAATTAGAAGTCAGCTTTTCTGAACACTTGAAACTACGTCATAGAGGATTTTGTATTTTGTTGAAGCCATTTCCAGCATCCTGGAATGGCTCCAGTAAATTGGATCTGTACTTCAGCTCCTGGAATTGACCCTGATTATCTTCCATCCCTCCCAGGCGCTGTATAATCCCTACTGGTTTAGCACTCCCAATGATAATAATAATAATAATAATAATAATAATAATAATAATAATAATAATAATAATAATAATAATCTGGTGGTATGAGAGAAAAATAAAAGCTAGAGGAAAAATAGGAAAAAAATCAGACAAGAGCCTCCGAGGTTCCACTTGTTTATTGATGACACAGTTGGTCCGCTTACTCAAGGTTCCACTTGTTTATTGATGACACAGTTGGCCCGCTTACTCAAGGTTCCACTTGTTTATTGATGACACAGTTGGCCCGCTTACTCAAGGTTCCACTTGTTTATTGATGACACAGTTGGCCCGCTTACTCAAGGTTCCACTTGTTTATTGATGACACAGTTGGTCCGCTTACTCAAGGTTCCACTTGTTTATTGATGACACAGTTGGTCCGCTTACTCAAGGTTCCACTTGTTTATTGATGACACAGTTGGCCCGCTTACTCAAGGTTCCACTTGTTTATTGATGACACAGTTGGCCCGCTTACTCAAGGTTCCACTTGTTTATTGATGACACAGTTGGCCCGCTTACTCAAGGTTCCACTTGTTTATTGATGACACAGTTGGCCCGCTTACTCAAGGTTCCACTTGTTCATTGATGACACAGTTGGCCCGCTTACTCAAGGTTCCACTTGTTTATTGATGACACAGTTGGTCCGCTTACTCAAGGTTCCACTGTTCATTGATGACACAGTTGGTCCGCTTACTCAAGGTTCCACTGTTCATTGATGACACAGTTGGTCCGGTTACTCAAGGTTCCACTTGTTCATTGATGACACAGTTGGTCCGCTTACTCAAGGTTCCACTTGTTCATTGATGACACAGTTGGTCCGCTTACTCAAGGTTCCACTGTTCATTGATGACACAGTTGGTCCGCTTACTCAAGGTTCCACTTGTTCATTGATGACACAGTTGGTCCGCTTACTCAAGGTTCCACTGTTCATTGATGACACAGTTGGTCCGCTTACTCAAGGTTCCACTGTTCATTGATGACACAGTTGGTCCGCTTACTCAAGGTTCCACTGTTCATTGATGACACAGTTGGTCCGCTTACTCAAGGTTCCACTGTTCATTGATGACACAGTTGGTCCGCTTACTCAAGGTTCCACTGTTCATTGATGACACAGTTGGTCCGCTTACTCAAGGTTCCACTTGTTCATTGATGACACAGTTGGCCCGCTTACTCAAGGTTCCACTTGTTCATTGATGACACAGTTGGTTCGCTTACTCAAGGTTCCACTTGTTTATTGATGACACAGTTGGTCCGCTTACTCAAGGTTCCACTTGTTCATTGATGACACAGTTGGCCCGCTTACTCAAGGTTCCACTTGTTCATTGATGACACAGTTGGCCCGCTTACTCAAGGTTCCACTTGTTCATTGATGACACAGTTGGCCCGCTTACTCAAGGTTCCACTTGTTCATTGATGACACAGTTGGCCCGCTTACTCAAGGTTCCACCTGTTTATTGATGACACAGTTGGTCCGGTTACTCAAGGTTCTAATATAAAAAGTTAACTCAGTAAGTGTACACTATAGCCAGAAAATATAATACATTGACGTAGGCTCAGTATAAGTAATGTTGTAAGAAAGTCATCATTGTTAGAGTTGTACTTTAGCTGGATTGTATGTCGGATTATCTTACGTGTGGCTGTCTTAAGATAGTGTAAGACTTCTTGGGATTTTTAACCCTGGAGAAGGTTAACCACCTAGGATAACCCAAGAAAGTCAGTGCGTTACCAAGGACTGTCTGTAGTACATCCAGTGTGTTCCTACAGTCTTGTTCCCCAGGATGCCACCCACACCAGTCGACTAACATCCAGGTACCGACTTATTGCTAGGTGAACAGGGACAGCAGGTGTAAGGTGACTAATACTCAGGTACCTACTTACTGCTAGGTGAACAGAGACAGCAGGTGTAAGGTGACTAAAACTCAGGTACCTACTTACTGTTAGGTGAACAGGGACAGCAGGTGTAAGGTGACTAATGCTCAGGTACCTACTTACTGCTAGGTGAACAGGGAAATCAGGTGGAGGTGACCAGACTCGGTGGGTCATTGAGCTAATCCGGGGGGTTGGGTCATTGGGTTAATCCAGGGGGGGAGACATGGACCTGCTCCGCATGGGTCAGTAGGCCCGTTGCAGTGTTCCTTCTTTCTTATGTTCTTATGTTCAAGGAAACATTCTCAACTTTTCCATCCATGCCGGGGATTGAACCACGGACATTCAGGGTGTCAGGCGAAAGCGTTGCCAACCAAGCCACGGGATACCTTGATGATTGAGAGTGACATCTGATATAAGGAAAAGGAGTTACTTTCCTTTCCTCGGATTAAACTTATTTTCCCCACACATTCCATCCCCCAGGTGCTGCTGGGAATGCAATAAGTGAGGGAGTTCAACAACTGATACACTAAGAGAGTTTAATAAAAATCTCCGCTTGATATAGAACACGCAGTAATGTGTTGTGATGTACTCTGTATCAGAGTACAACTTAAAGATGATCTCACTGTTGTTAATACATGCTACAGATGTGTTCACTGCTGTGAGTACATCTTATACATCAATATATCCACAATTTTGAGTACATTTTATACATGTACTCACTATTTTGAGTACATTTTACACGTGTACTCACTTCTATGATAACACCTGTCAGATTTACGTACTGTTGACCGTACATCTCGTACATGTACTCAACGTATTAATAATAATCATACAGATAAGATAATTATAATAACAATAACAATAAAAGTAATACAAAGAACAACAACAACAATAATTAATTATTATTATTATAACCTGGAGTAACTAACAGCTATTGAATGATGATACTTATAATAAAGACTAATAATGATATGTGATGGTGAGTAATGATATGTGATGGTGAGGAAGTGTTGAAAATGATTTATTCAGAGACGGAATAATGACGCGACTCACTGTTGTCTGACGGAGAGTACGTCACAATGAGCCTCGTAAGACTCCTCTCTCTCACTGATAGAAACAACGAAGCCTCGTAAGACTCCTCTCTCTCACTGATAGAAGCAACGAAGCCTCGTAAGACTCCTCTCTCTCACTGATAGAAGCAACGAAGCCTCGTAAGACTCCTCTCTCTCACTGATAGAAGCAATGGAGCCTCGTAAGACTCCTCTCTCTTACTGATGGAAGCAATGGAGCCTCGTAAGACTCCTCTCTCTCTCACTGATAGAAGCAATGGAGCCTCGTAAGACTCCTCTCTCTTACTGATGGAAGCAATGGAGCCTCGTAAGACTCCTCTCTCTCACTGACAGAAGCAATGGAGCCTCGTAAGACTCCTCTCTCTCACTGATAGAAGCATTGGAGCCTCGTAAGACTCCTCTCTCTCACTGATAAAAGCAATGGAGCCTCGTAAGACTCCTCTCCCTCACTGATGGAAGCAATGGAGCCTCGTAAGACTCCTCACTCTCACTGATAGAAGCAAAGGAGCCTCGTAAGACTCCTCTCTCTCACTGATAGAAGCAACGGAGCCTCGTAAGACTCCTCTCTCTCACTGATAGAAGCAACGAAGCCTCGTAAGACTCCTCTCTCTCACTGATAGAAGCAATGGAGCCTCGTAAGACTCCTCTCTCTCACTGATAAAAGCAATGGAGCCTCGTAAGACTCCTCTCTCTCACTGATAGAAGCAATGGAGCCTCGTAAGACTCCTCTCTCTCACTGATAGAAGCAATGGAGCCTCGTAAGACTCCTCTCTCTCACTGAGAAAAGCAACGGAGCCCCGTAAGACTCCTCTCTCTCACTGATAGAAGCAACGAAGCCTCGTAAGACTCCTCTCTCTCACTGATAGAAGCAACGAAGCCTCGTAAGACTCCTCTCTCTCACTGATAGAAGCAATGGAGCCTCGTAAGACTCCTCTTTCACTGATAGAAGCAATGGAGCCTCGTAAGACTCCTCTCTCTTACTGATGGAAGCAATGGAGCCTCGTAAGACTCCTCTCTCTCACTGACAGAAGCAATGGAGCCTCGTAAGACTCCTCTCTCTCACTGATAGAAGAATTGGAGCCTCGTAAGACTCCTCTCTCTCACTGATAAAAGCAATGGAGCCTCGTAAGACTCCCCTCTCACTGATAGAAGCAACAGAGCCTCGTAAGACTCCTCTCCCTCACTGATGGAAGCAATGGAGCCTCGTAAGACTCCTCACTCTCACTGATAGAAGCAATGGAGCCTCGTAAGACTCCTCTCTCTCACTGATAGAAGCAACGGAGCCTCGTAAGACTCCTCTCTCTCACTGATAGAAGCAATGGAGCCTCGTAAGACTCCTCTCTCTCACTGATAGAAGCATTGGAGCCTCGTAAGACTCCTCTCTCTCACTGATATAAGCATTGGAGCCTCGTAAGACTCCTCTCTCTCACTGATAGAAGCAATGGAGCCTCGTAAGACTCCTCTCCCTCACTGATGGAAGCAATGGAGCCTCGTAAGACTCCTCTCTCTCACTGATAGAAGCATTGGAGCCTCGTAAGACTCCTCTCTCTCACTGATAGAAGCAATGGAGCCTCGTAAGACTCCTCTCCCTCACTGATGGAAGCAATGGAGCCTCGTAAGACTCCTCTCTCTCACTGATAGAAGCAACGGAGCCTCGTAAGACTCCTCTCTCTCACTGATGGAAGCTGCTGAAGGAAGATTGTGGCCGGATCTCCTCATCTGATGTAATTACGTAAGCGCTAAGGACCAGATATTAGAGCGTCATATCTCAGCGTCTCAGCGTCGTTACCCGTGCAGGTTACGGTCCTGGCCGGTAATGAGTCTGGTGGTTTGCATTTCCTCGGCTTTATCCGGCCATTACCTCGTTAGGAGCCGTGGCTTGTGGCAACTTGGGTCGTTACCCGGCGCAGCACCAGCGAACATCAAGACGCTCTCCGGGTCTTTATTATCCGGCCACGGGTAACTTACGAGCAGTGCTGCAGTGTTTGGTTATAATGCATATCTTGATCTCGTAACCGGTTAATTAATTCCTTTAGTATGGATGATCAGTTAATGGACTGTGACCCGGCTTCGCTCAACATACCAGCCGGAGATAGCGGCTTTATTCTGATTGCATCTCAGTATACCTCGCATCCGGTTTATAAATGCTTTCATTACGGATGTGACATACAACAAGGAGCATCAGTGTTATCCGGAGCCGGTTATCTAGTGTGTCGCTGTTGGTATAATAACTCATAGAAGTTTGTAATATTCATGTCCACTTGTCACGTACTGCCCTTCCTTGAGTCAACTTTGATTTCCTCTTATGTTCCAGTCGCATTTTTTTTTGCTCTTTCCGATTTACCGCTTTCCCGTGGATGACTTACAAGTTATCACATTCCTCCACCGGCCACCACCTCACACCTCGCTGGCTTCATCACCTTGAGATCATCAGTTGGGATGCCGACGCCGGTGTCGACGCCGGTGCCGACGCCGGTGCTGACGCCGGTGCTGACGCCGGTGCTGACGCCGGTGCCGACGCCGGTGCTGACGCCGGTGAAAAACCTCCTGATCCAAATAGAAAGTAAAGGAAAATAATGAGTAAAAATATGGTCTACCAGTAAACACTTTAGTCCTTTTATTCATTTTGTAGATATTGTTTTAAGTTTCCTTCCAAAAAGGTGTGTACACACACACACACACACACACACACACACACACACACACACACACACACACACACACACACACACACACACACACACACACACACACACACACACACACACACACACACACACTCACACACACTCACACACACACACACACTCACACACACACACACACACACACACACACACACACTCACACACACACACACACACACACACACACACACACACACACACACACACACACACACACACACACACACACACACACACACACACACACATACACACACTCACACACACACACACACACACACACACACACACACACACACACTCACACACACACACACACACACACACACACACACACACACACACACACACACACACACACACACACACACACACACACACACACACACACACACACACACACACACACACACACACACACACACACAGAGTGTGGAGAGTGGCTTCCGAGGAGGGATTAAGAGCCACTTTTGTACGCACTTTTCACTCAATTAGACCTAACCAGTAATACCCTGGAGTGCTAATTTTACTTTTTGTAATTTTTTTTATACCCCTCTGATGCCCAACATCCCAGAGAGGCTTTGTGGGAATTAAACTTGAACGCTTCTGGCTCGGCACTTCCCTAAGTCCCTCAAGGGTGGAAATAGTTACTTACCAAGCTCTGAGTACATCCTCCAGAGGTGAAATATTCACTAAGTCTTACCTGGGTAGAAACAGTCACCTTCCAACTCTAAGTTCCTTTAGAGTGAGAACAACCATCTCCCAGCTCTAAGTTCCTTCAGAGTGAGAACAAATCACCTTACAGCTCTAAGTTCCTCCAGAGTGAGAACAGTCACCTTCCTGCTATAAGTTCCTCCAGAGTGAGAACAGTCACCTTCCTGCTATAAGTTCCTCCAGAGTGAGAACAGTCACCTTCCTGCTATAAGTTCCTCCAGAGTGAGAACAGTCACCTTCCTGCTATAAGTTCCTCCAGAGTGAGAACAGTCACCTTCCTGCTGTAAGTTCTTCCAGGAGGACAAAATTCACTCCACAACAGTATTTTTCTCCATAGTGAAAACTGACATTTCTGATGGCTGTGTATCATCAGGTAGAAAGAGTCACTTCCCAGCCCCAAGTATCCTCCTGGGATTAAACAGTTATCTCCTAACCTGAAGAATCCTCCAGATGCAACAGTCACCTCTCAGTCTTTAGCATCCTGCAGGATGGAAACAGTCACCTCTCAGTCTTTAGCATCCTGCAGGATGGAAACAGTCACCTCTCAGTCTTTAGCATCCTGCAGGATGGAAACAGTCACCTCTCAGTCTTTAGCATCCTGCAGGATGAAAACAGTCACCTCTCAGCACTAAGTGTTGTTCAGGGTTGCAATAGTCATCTTAGCCCTAAGTCTCCACTGAGCAAGGAATCACCCCACAGTTGTTAAGGTCCTCCCAGCTGTTAGATCCTCCCAGCTGTTAGGTCCTCCCTGATGTTAGGTCCTCCTAGCTGTTAGGTCCTCTCAGCTGTTAAGGTCCTCTCAGCTGTTAAAGTCCTCCCAGCTGTTAGGTCCTCTCAGCTGTTAAGGTCCTCTCAGCTGTTAAGGTCCTCTCAGCTGTTAAGGTTCCCCCAGCTGTTAGATCCTCCCAGCTGTTAAGTCCTCCCAGCTGTTAGGTCCTCTCAGCTGTTAAAGTCCTCTCAGCTGTTAAGGCCCTCTCAGCTGTTAAGGTTTCCCCAGCTGTTAGATCCTCCCAGCTGTTAGGGTCTCACAGCTGTTAGGTCCTCCCAGCTGTTAGGTCCTCTCAGCTGTTAAGGTCCTCTCAGCTGTTAAGGTCCTCTCAGCTGTTAAGGTCCTCTCAGCTGTTAAGGTTCCCCCAGCTGTTAGATCCTCCCAGCTGTTAGGTCCTCCCAGTTATTAGGTCATCCCAGCTGTTAGATCCTCCCAGTTGTTAGATCCTCCCAGCTGTTAAGATCCTCCCAGTTGTTAGGTCCTCCCAGCTGTTAGATCCTCCCAGTTGTTAGGTCCTCCCAGCTGTTAAGATCCTCCCAGTTGTTAGATCCTCCCAGCTGTTAGATCCTCCCAGTTGTTAAGCCCTCCCAGCTGTTAGGTCCTCCCAGTTGTTAGGTCCTCCCAGCTGTTAGATCCTCCCAGTTGTTAGGTTCTCCCAGCTGTTAAGATCCTCCCAGTTGTTAGGTCCTCCCAGCTGTTAGATCCTCCCAGTTGTTAAGTCCTCCCAGCTGTTAGGTCCTCCCAGTTGTTAGGTCCTCCCAGCTGTTAGATCCTCCCAGTTGTTAGGTCCTCCCAGCTGTTAGATCCTCCCAGTTAAGTCCTCCCAGCTGTTAGGTCCTCCCAGTTGTTAGGTCCTCCCAGCTGTTAGATCCTCCCAGTTGTTAAGCCCTCCCAGCTGTTAGGTCCTCCCAGTTGTTAGGTCCTCCCAGCTGTTAGATCCTCCCAGTTGTTAGGTCCTCCCAGCTTTTAAGATCCTCCCAGTTGTTAGGTCCTCCCAGCTGTTAGATCCTCCCAGTTGTAAAGTCCTCCCAGCTGTTAGGTCCTCCCAGTTGTTAGGTCCTCCCAGCTGTTAAGATCCTCCCAGCTGTTAGGTCCTCCCAGCTGTTAGATCCTCCCAGTTGTTAAGTCCTCCCAGCTGTTAGGTCCTCCCAGCTGCTAGGCCCTTCCAGATGTTAGATCCTCCCAATTGTTAGGTCCTCCCAGTTGTTAGGTCCTCCTAGCTGTTAGATCCTCCCAGTTGTTAGGTCCTCCCAGCTGTTAAGATCCTCCCAGTCGTTAGGTCCTCCCAGCTGTTAGATCCTCCCAGTTGTTAAGTCCTCCCAGCTGTTAGGTCCTCCCAGCTGTTAGGTCCTCCCAGTTGTTAGGTCCTCCCAGCTGTTAGATCCTCCCAGTTGTTAGGTCCTCCCAGCTGTTAAGATCCTCCCAGTTGTTAGGTCCTCCCAGTTGTTAGGTCCTCCCAGCTGTTAGATCCTCCCAGTTGTTAGGTCCTCCCAGCTGTTAAGATCCTCCCAGTTGTTAAGTCCTCCCAGCTGTTAGGTCCTCCCAGTTGTTAGGTCCTCCCAGCTGTTAAGATCCTCCCAGCTGTTAAGATCCTCCCAGCTGTTAAGATCCTCCCAGCTGTTAAGATCCTCCCAGCTGTTAAGATCCTCCCAGCTGTTAAGATCCTCCCAGTTGTTAGGTCCTCCCAGTTGTTAGGTCCTCCCAGTTGTTAGATCCTCCCAGTTGTTAGGTCCTCCCAGTTGTTAGGTCCTCCCAGTTGTTAGATCCTCCCAGTTGTTAGGTCCTCCAAGCTGTTAGATCCTCCCAGTTGTTAAGTCCTCCCAGCTGTTAGGTCCTCCCAGTTGTTAGGTCTTCCCAGCTGTTAGATCCTCCCAGTTGTTAGGTCCTCCCAGCTGTTAGATCCTCCCAGTTGTTAAGCCCTCCCAGCTGTTAGGTCCTCCCAGTTGTTAGGTCTTCCCAGCTGTTAGATCCTCCCAGTTGTTAGGTCCTCCCAGCTTTTAAGATCCTCCCAGTTGTTAGGTCCTCCCAGCTGTTAGATCCTCCCAGTTGTAAAATCCTCCCAGTTGTTAGGTCCTCCCAGTTGTTAGGTCCTCCCAGTTGTTAGATCCTCCCAGTTGTTAGGTCCTCCCAGTTGTTAGGTCCTCCCAGTTGTTAGATCCTCCCAGTTGTTAGGTCCTCCCAGCTGTTAGATCCTCCCAGTTGTTAAGTCCTCCCAGCTGTTAGGTCCTCCCAGTTGTTAGGTCTTCCCAGCTGTTAGATCCTCCCAGTTGATAGGTCCTCCCAGCTGTTAGATCCTCCCAGTTGTTAAGCCCTCCCAGCTGTTAGGTCCTCCCAGTTGTTAGGTCTTCCCAGCTGTTAGATCCTCCCAGTTGTTAGGTCCTCCCAGCTTTTAAGATCCTCCCAGTTGTTAGGTCCTCCCAGCTGTTAGATCCTCCCAGTTGTAAAATCCTCCCAGCTGTTAGGTCCTCCCAGTTGTTAGGTCCTCCCAGCTGTTAGGTCCTCCCAGCTGTTAGATCCTCCCAGTTGTTAGGTCCTTCCAGCTGTTAAGATCCTCCCAGTTGTTAAGTCCTCCCAGCTGTTATGTCCTCCCAGTTGTTAGGTTCTCCCAGCTGTTAAGATCCTCCCAGCTGTTAAGATCCTCCCAGCTGTTAAGATCCTCCCAGCTGTTAAGATCCTACCAGCTGTTAAGATCCTTCCAGCTGTTAAGATCCTCCCAGCTGTTAGGTCCTCCCAGCTGCTTGGCCCTTCCAGCTGTTAGATCCTCCCAGTTACTAGGTCCTCCCAGTTGTTAGGTCCTCCCAGCTGTTAGATCCTCCCAGTTGTTAGGTCCTCCCAGCTGTTAAGATTCTCCCAGTTGTTAGGTCCTCCCAGCTTTTAGATCCTCTCAGTTGTTAAGTCCTCCCAGCTGTTAGGTCCTCCCAGCTGTTAGGTCCTCCCAGTTGTTAGGTCCTCCCAGCTGTTAGATCCTCCCAGTTGTTAGGTCCTCCCAGCTGTTAAGATCCTCCCAGTTGTTAGGTCCTCCCAGTTGTTAGGTCCTCCCAGCTGTTAGATCCTCCCAGTTGTTAGGTCCTCCCAGCTGTTAAGATCCCCCAGTTGTTAAGTCCTCCCAGCTGTTAGGTCCTCCCAGTTGTTAGGTCCTCCCAGCTGTTAAGATCCTCCCAGCTGTTAAGATCCTCCCAGCTGTTAAGATCCTCCCAGCTGTTAAGATCCTCCCAGCTGTTAAGATCCTCCCAGCTGTTAAGATTCTTCCAGTTGTTAGGTCCTCCCAGTTGTTAGGTCCTCCCAGTTGTTAGGTCCTCCCAGTTGTTAGATCCTCCCAGTTGTTAGGTCCTCCCAGTTGTTAGGTCCTCCCAGTTGTTAGGTCCTCCCAGCTGTTAAGATCCTCCCAGCTGTTAGGTCCTCCCAGTTGTTAAGATCCTCCCAGTTGTTAGGTCCTCCCAGTTGTTAGGTCCTCCCAGCTGTTAAGATCCTCCCAGCTGTTAGGTCCTCCCAGCTGTTAAGATCCTCCCAGTTGTTAGGTCCCCCCAGTTGTTAGATCCTCCCAGCTGTTAAGATCCTCCCAGCTGTTAAGGTCCTCCCAGTTGTTAGGTCCTCCCAGCTGTTAAGATCCTCCCAGCTTTTAAGATCCTCCCAGTTGTTAGGTCCTCCCAGCTGTTAAGATCCTCCCAGCTTTTAAGATCCTCCCAGTTGTTAGGTCCTCCCAGCTGTTAAGATCCTCCCAGTTGTTAGGTCCTCTCAGTTGTTAGGTCCTCTCAGCTGTTAAGATCCTTCCAGCTGTTAGGTCCTCCCAGTTGTTAGATCCTCCCAGCTGTTAAGATCCTCCCAGCTGTTAAGGTCCTCCCAGTTGTTAGGTCCTCCGAGCTGTTAAGATCCTCCCAGCTTTTAAGATCCTCCCAGTTGTTAGGTCCTCCCAGCTGTTAAGATCCTCCCAGTTGTTAGGTCCTCCCAGTTGTTAGGTCCTCCCAGTTGTTAGGTCCTCCCAGCTGTTAAGATCCTCCCAGTTGTTAGGTCCTCCCAGCTGTTAAGATCCTCCCAGTTGTTAGGTCCTCCCAGCTGTTAAGATCCTCCCAGTTGTTAGGTCCTCCCAGCTGTTAAGATCCTCCCAGTTGTTAGGTCCTCCCAGCTGTTAAGATCCTCCCAGTTGTTAGGTCCTCCCAGCTGTTAAGATCCTCCCAGTTGTTAGGTCCTCCCAGTTGTTAGGTCCTCCCAGTTGTTAGGTCCTCCCAGCTGTTTAGATCCTCCCAGCTGTTAAGATCCTCCCAGTTGTTAGATCCTCCCAGCTGTTAAGATCCTCCCAGTTGTTAGATCCTCCCAGCTGTTAAGATCCTCCCAGTTGTTAGGTCCTCCCAGCTGTTAAGATCCTCCCAGTTGTTAGGTCCTCCCAACTGTTAAGATCCTCCCAGTTGTTAGGTCCTCCCAGTTGTTAAGATCCTCCCAGTTGTTAGGTCCTCCCAGTTGTTAGGTCCTCCCAGTTGTTAGGTCCTCGCAGCTGTTTAGATCCTCCCAGCTGTTAAGATCCTCCCAGTTGTTAGGTCCTCCCAGTTGTTAAGATCCTCCCAGTTGTTAGGTCCTCCCAGTTGTTAAGATCCTCCCAGTTGTTAGGTCCTCCCAGTTGTTAAGATCCTCCCAGTTGTTAGGTCCTCCCAGGTGTTAAGATCCTCCCAGTTGTTAGGTCCTCCCAGTTGTTAAGATCCTCCCAGTTGTTAGGTCCTCCCAGTTGTTAAGATCCTCCCAGTTGTTAGGTCCTCCCAGCTGTTAAGATCCTCCTAGTTGTTAGGTCCTCCCAGCTATTAGATCCTCCCAGCTGTTAGGTCCTCCCAGCTGTTAAGATCCTCCCAGTTGTTAGATCCTCCCAGCTGTTAAGATCCTCCCAGCTGTTAAGATCCTCCCAGCTGTTAAGATCCTCCCAGCTGTTAAGATCCTCCCAGCTGTTAAGATCCTCCCAGTTGTTAGGTCCTCACAGCTGTTAAGATCCTCCCAGTTGTTAGGTCCTCCCAGTTGTTAAGATCCTCCCAGTTGTTAGGTCCTCCCAGCTGTTAAGATCCTCCCAGTTGTTAGGTCCTCCCAGTTGTTAAGATCCTCCCAGTTGTTAGATCCTCCCAGTTGTTAGGTCCTCCTAGTTGTTAAGATCCTCCCAGTTGTTAGATCCTCCCAGTTGTTAGGTCCTCCGAGTTGTTAAGATCCTCCCAGTTGTTAGGTCCTCCCAGTTGTTAGGTCCTCCCAGTTGTTAGATCCTCCCAGTTGTTAGGTCCTCCCAGCTGTTAAGATCCTCCCAGTTGTTAGATCCTCCCAGTTGTTAGGTCCTCCCAGCTGTTAAGATCCTCCCAGTTGTTAGATCCTCCCAGTTGTTAGGTCCTCCCAGCTGTTAAGATCCTCCCAGTTGTTAGGTCCTCCCAGTTGTTAGGTCCTCCCAGTTGTTAGGTCCTCCCAGTTGTTAGGTCCTCCCAGTTGCTAAGATCCTCCCAGTTGTTAGATCCTCCCAGTTGTTAGGTCCTCCCAGTTGTTAAGATCCTCCCAGTTGTTAGATCCTCCCAGTTGTTAGGTCCTCCCAGTTGTTAGATCCTCCCAGTTGTTAGGTCCTCCTAGTTGTTAAGATCCTCCCAGTTGTTAGATCCTCCCAGTTGTTAGGTCCTCCTAGTTTTTAAGATCCTCCCAGTTGTTAGATCCTCCCAGTTGTTAGGTCCTCCCAGTTGTTAAGATCCTCCCAGTTGTTAGATCCTCCCAGTTGTTAGGTCCTCCTAGTTGTTAAGATCCTCCCAGTTGTTAGATCCTCCCAGTTGTTAGGTCCTCCTAGTTGTTAAGATCCTCCCAGTTGTTAGGTCCTCCCAGTTGTTAGGTCCTCCCAGTTGTTAGGTCCTCCCAGTTGTTAGGTCCTCCCAGTTGTTAAGATCCTCCCAGTTGTTAGATCCTCCCAGTTGTTAGGTCCTCCCAGTTGTTAGATCCTCCCAGTTGTTAGGTCCTCCTAGTTGTTAAGATCCTCCCAGTTGTTAGATCCTCCCATTTGTTAGGTCCTCCTAGTTGTTAAGATCCTCCCAGTTGTTAGATCCTCCCAGTTGTTAGGTCCTCCCAGTTGTTAAGATCCTCCCAGTTGTTAGATCCTCCCAGTTGTTAGGTCCTCCTAGTTGTTAAGATCCTCCCAGTTGTTAGATCCTCCCAGTTGTTAGGTCCTCCTAGTTGTTAAGATCCTCCCAGTTGTTAGGTCCTCCCAGTTGTTAGGTCCTCCCAGTTGTTAGGTCCTCCCAGTTGTTAGGTCCTCCCAGTTGTTAAGATCCTCCCAGTTGTTAGATCCTCCCAGTTGTTAGGTCCTCCCAGTTGTTAGGTCCTCCCAGTTGTTAGATCCTCACAGTTGTTAGGTCCTCCCAGCTGTTAAGATCCTCCCAGCTGTTAAGATCCTCCCAGTTGTTAAGATCCTCCCAGTTGTTAGATCCTCCCAGTTGTTAGGTCCTCCTAGTTGTTAAGATCCTCCCAGTTGTTAGATCCTCCCAGTTGTTAGGTCCTCCCAGTTGTTAGGTCCTCCCAGTTGTTAGGTCCTCCCAGTTGTTTGGTCCTCCCAGTTGTTAGGTCCTCCCAGTTGTTAAGATCCTCCCAGTTGTTAGATCCTCCCAGTTGTTAGGACCACCCAGTTGTTAGGTCCTCCCAGTTGTTAGGTCCTCCCAGTTGTTAGGTCCTCCCAGTTGTTAGGTCCTCCCAGTTGTTAGGTCCTCCCAGTTGTTAGGTCCTCCCAGTTGTTAGGTCCTCCCAGTTGTTAGGTCCTCCCAGTTGTTAGGTCCTCCCAGTTGTTAGGTCCTCCCAGTTGTTAGGTCCTCCCAGTTGTTAGGTCCTCCCAGTTGTTAGGTCCTCCCAGCTGTTAAGATCCTCCCAGCTGTTAAGATCCTCCCAGTTGTTAGGTCCTCCCAGCTGTTAAGATCCTCCCAGCTGTTAAGATCCTCCCAGTTGTTAGGTCCTCCCAGCTGTTAAGATCCTCCCAGTTGTTAGGTCCTCCCAGCTGTTAAGATCCTCCTAGCTGTTAAGATCCTCCCAGTTGTTAGGTCCTCCCAGCTGTTAAGATCCTCCCAGTTGTTAAGATCCTCCCAGTTGTTAGGTCCTCCCAGCTGTTAAGATCCTCCCAGTTGTTAGGTCCTCCCAGCTGTTAAGATCCTCCCAGTTGTTAGGTCCTCCCAGCTGTTAAGATCCTCCCAGTTGTTAGGTCCTCCCAGTTGTTAAGATCCTCCCAGCTGTTAAGATCCTCCCAGTTGTTAGGTCCTCCCAGTTGTTAAGATCCTCCCAGTTGTTAGGTCCTCCCAGCTGTTAAGATCCTCCCAGCTGTTAAGATCCTCCCAGTTGTTAAGATCCTCCCAGCTGTTAAGATCCTCCCAGTTGTTAGGTCCTCCCAGCTGTTAAGATCCTCCCAGCTGTTAAGATCCTCCCAGTTGTTAAGATCCTCCCAGCTGTTAAGATCCTCCCAGTTGTTAGGTCCTCCCAGCTGTTAAAATCAGTCATCTTTGAACCATAAATACATCACCATAGAGCCGCGAATTTACATTTTTTCCATATATTTTTCTTGTTTACATTCTGTTTAAAATTCTCCACATATTCCATTTTGATTTGTTTACAAAAATACAATTTAGTAAGATGACATTTTTTTGGGCAAATTGTCAGCCACACGGCCCAAAATTATTACAAAAATATTTCCTCTCAAGATATAGCCGCATTTAGCGTGAAGTTTATACAGCTCAAAGTAAGTGATAAGTTGTGTTTTAATAAAGACCACCAATGGTGAAAGTTTGAAGCCGATCAAAAGATGCATTTTCCAGTAATTGACCAAGCTACGGTGCTCCATGGCCTGGTAGTAAAGCTCTCGCTTCACACTGTGAGTGTCCGGGTTCGAGTCCCGGCGAAGGGGTGGAAACATTGGGCGTGTTTCTTTACATCGGTTGTCTATGTTCACCCATCAGTAAAATGGGTACCAGGGTGTTAGTGGACTGGTGTGGGTCGCATCCTGGGTGTTAGTGGACTGGTGTGGGTCGCATCCTGGGTGTTAGTGGACTGGTGTGGGTCGCATCCTGGGTGTTAGTGGACTGGTGTGGGTCGCATCCTGGGTGTTAGTGGACTGGTGTGGGTGGCATCCTGGGTGTTAGTGGACTGGTGTGGGTGGCATCCTGGGTGTTAGTGGACTGGTGTGGGTCGCATCCTGGGTGTTAGTGGACTGGTGTGGGTCGCATCCTCGGTGTTAGTGGACTGGTGTGGGTCGCATCCTGGGTGTTAGTGGACTGGTGTGGGTCGCATCCTGGGTGTTAGTGGACTGGTGTGGGTCGCATCCTGGGTGTTAGTGGACTGGTGTGGGTCGCATCCTGGGTGTTAGTGGACTGGTGTGGGTCGCATCCTGGGTGTTAGTGGACTGGTGTGGGTCACATCCTGGGTGTTAGTGGACTGGTGTGGGTGGCATCCTGGGTGTTAGTGGACTGGTGTGGGTCGCATCCTGGGTGTTAGTGGACTGGTGTGGGTCGCATCCTGGGTGTTAATGGACTGGTGTGGGTCACATCCTGGGTGTTAGTGGACTGGTGTGGGTCGCATCCTGGGTGTTAGTGGACTGGTGTGGGTCGCATCCTGGGTGTTAGTGGACTGGTGTGGGTCGCATCCTGGGTGTTAGTGGACTGGTGTGGGTGGCATCCTGGGTGTTAGTGGACTGGTGTGGGTCGCATCCTGGGTGTTAGTGGACTGGTGTGGGTCGCATCCTGGGTGTTAGTGGACTGGTGTGGGTGGCATCCTGGGTGTTAGTGGACTGGTGTGGGTGGCATCCTGGGTGTTAGTGGACTGGTGTGGGTCGCATCCTGGGTGTTAGTGGACTGGTGTGGGTCGCATCCTGGGTGTTAGTGGACTGGTGTGGGTCGCATCCTGGGTGTTAGTGGACTGGTGTGGGTCGCATCCTGGGTGTTAGTGGACTGGTGTGGGTCGCATCCTGGGTGTTAGTGGACTGGTGTGGGTCGCATCCTGGGTGTTAGTGGACTGGTGTGGGTCGCATCCTGGGTGTTAGTGGACTGGTGTGGGTCGCATCCTGGGTGTTAGTGGACTGGTGTGGGTCGCCCTGGGTGTTAGTGGACTGGTGTGGGTGGCATCCTGGGTGTTAGTGGACTGGTGTGGGTCGCATCCTGGGTGTTAGTGGACTGGTGTGGGTCGCATCCTGGGTGTTAGTGGACTGGTGTGGGTCGCATCCTGGGTGTTAGTGGACTGGTGTGGGTGGCATCCTGGGTGTTAGTGGACTGGTGTGGGTGGCATCCTGGGTGTTAGTGGACTGGTGTGGGTGGCATCCTGGGTGTTAGTGGACTGGTGTGGGTCACATCCTGGGTGTTAGTGGACTGGTGTGGGTGGCATCCTGGGTGTTAGTGGACTGGTGTGGGTGGCATCCTGGGTGTTAGTGGACTGGTGTGGGTCGCATCCTGGGTGTTAGTGGACTGGTGTGGGTCGCATCCTGGGTGTTAGTGGACTGGTGTGGGTGGCATCCTGGGTGTTAGTGGACTGGTGTGGGTCGCATCCTGGGTGTTAGTGGACTGGTGTGGGTCGCATCCTGGGTGTTAGTGGACTGGTGTGGGTCACATCCTGGGTGTTAGTGGACTGGTGTGGGTCGCATCCTGGGTGTTAGTGGACTGGTGTGGGTCGCATCCTGGGTGTTAGTGGACTGGTGTGGGTCGCATCCTGGGTGTTAGTGGACTGGTGTGGGTCGCATCCTGGGTGTTAGTGGACTGGTGTGGGTCGCATCCTGGGTGTTAGTGGACTGGTGTGGGTCGCATCCTGGGTGTTAGTGGACTGGTGTGGGTCGCATCCTGGGTGTTAGTGGACTGGTGTGGGTCGCATCCTGGGTGTTAGTGGACTGGTGTGGGTCGCATCCTGGGTGTTAGTGGACTGGTGTGGGTCGCATCCTGGGTGTTAGTGGACTGGTGTGGGTCGCATCCTGGGTGTTAGTGGACTGGTGTGGGTCGCATCCTGGGTGGTAGTGGACTGGTGTGGGTCGCATCCTGGGTGGTAGTGGACTGGTGTGGGTCGCATCCTGGGTGTTAGTGGACTGGTGTGGGTCGCATCCTGGGTGTTAGTGGACTGGTGTGGGTCGCATCCTGGGTGTTAGTGGACTGGTGTGGGTCGCATCCTGGGTGTTAGTGGACTGGTGTGGGTCGCATCCTGGGTGGTAGTGGACTGGTGTGGGTCGCATCCTGGGTGGTAGTGGACTGGTGTGGGTCGCATCCTGGGTGTTAGTGGACTGGTGTGGGTCGCATCCTGGGTGTTAGTGGACTGGTGTGGGTCGCATCCTGGGTGTTAGTGGACTGGTGTGGGTCGCATCCTGGGTGTTAGTGGACTGGTGTGGGTCGCATCCTGGGTGTTAGTGGACTGGTGTGGGTCGCATCCTGGGTGTTAGTGGACTGGTGTGGGTCGCATCCTGGGTGTTAGTGGACTGGTGTGGGTCGCATCCTGGGTGTTAGTGGACTGGTGTGGGTCGCATCCTGGGTGTTAGTGGACTGGTGTGGGTCGCATCCTGGGTGGTAGTGGACTGGTGTGGGTCGCATCCTGGGTGGTAGTGGACTGGTGTGGGTCGCATCCTGGGTGGTAGTGGACTGGTGTGGGTCGCATCCTGGGTGTTAGTGGACTGGTGTGGGTGGCATCCTGGGTGTTAGTGGACTGGTGTGGGTCGCATCCTGGGTGGTAGTGGACTGGTGTGGGTCGCATCCTGGGTGGTAGTGGACTGGTGTGGGTCGCATCCTGGGTGTTAGTGGACTGGTGTGGGTGGCATCCTGGATGTTAGTGGACTGGTGTGGGTCGCATCCTGGATGTTAGTGGACTGGTGTGGGTCGCATCCTGGGTGTTAGTGGACTGGTGTGGGTCGCATCCTGGGACAAAACTGATTTGCGGGAAATGCTCAGCATAACAAGGGACTTTCTATATAGTAGTATGTCACTGATGTCAGCTATGGTCTGTATATCTGTACATGTAGAAATAAAGATATTATTATTATTATTATTATTATTATTATTATTATTATTATTATTATTATTATTATTATTATTATTCGAACAATTCATAATTTTTATTTTTCTCTGTCCTAAAATCAGATTTGCAGTAATTTCAACTAAACTGATGGATTATCATCCGTCTTATAGACTGCATCGTCAGTAATATTTTGAAACCAATTAAAGAAACATGCTTTAGTAATTGAATAAAAAAACATCGCTATTTATTCAATAAAAGTGAGAATGGGAACGTGAGTGTTGCCTTCAGGAAACTACAGTAGTGGTAAAAATCTGAAGCCGATCAGTTGAGTCATTCTCCAGTACTGGCACGGATTCCAAATATTCCAAATTTTTGGTATTATTCTTTTGCTACGCGCGGCCAGCAGTAACAGCCTGGTTGATCAGGGGCTGACCCACCGGGAAGTCTGGTCAAGGACTGGACCGCGGGGGCATTGACCCCCGGAACACCTCCAGGTAGGCATGTGAAAGAATTCTGTGTGAAGGAGGTCGTGGGTCAGACCTATTAAGAGTGGGTTAAACAAGGTGGACAGGAGGTCAGGCACGGTGAGGAGTGGATGAGACACAGTGGTCTTGGGTCAGGCAGGGTTGACCTGGGTCCGAGACCGTGGTCATGGGGGTCATACAAGGGTCATATAAAATGGCCGTGATCCAGGCAAGTTGATCATGGATCGATCAGACATGGTGTGCGGGGTGGCTGTGGGTCAGGCAGAGTGTGGGTCAGGCAGAGTGTGGGTTAGGCAGAGTGTGGGTTAGGCAGAGTGTGGGTTAGGCAGAGTGTGGGTTAGGCAGAGTGTGGGTTAGGCAGAGTGTGGGTTAGGCAGAGTGTGGGTTAGGCAGAGTGTGGGTTAGGCAGAGTGTGGGTTAGGCAGAGTGTGGGTTAGGCAGAGTGTGGGTCAGGCAGAGTGTGGGTTAGGCAGAGTGTGGGTTAGGCAGAGTGTGGGTTAGGCTGAGTGTGGGTTAGGCAGAGTGTGGGTTAGGCAGAGTGTGGGTTAGGCAGAGTGTGGGTCAGGCAGAGTGTGGGTTAAGTAGAGTGTGGGTTAGGTAGAGTGTGGGTTAGGCAGAGTGTGGGTTAGGCAGAGTGTGGGTTAGGCAGGGTGAGTGTGGGCTAGGCAGAGTGGTTGTATATGGGACTGGTTGTGCATGGAAGGGTCAGAGTAAGCATGGGTCAGGCTTGGTAAGCATGAGTCGCGTGGGTAAAACGTGGGTAGAATAAGATGGGTTTAGGTAGAAGGGGTCATGGGTCAAAGAGGACGAGCGTTTACTGGGCAGAGTGGACCTTGGCCAGGCAGGGTAAACAGAGGCTCAGCAGGGTGTGGTCGGGGTAGCCATGACATGGGTCAGGAAGAGTATATAGCCTTATACACTTAGTTAAGGTAGGCAGGGTGGGCGTGAGGACGGCAGGGTGGGCGTTAGGAGGGCAGGATGGGCGTGAGGAGGGCAGGATGGGCGTGAGGAGGGCAAGGTGGACGTGTGGTGGGCTCTGAGGAAGATGTTTACCTAAAATGAAGGACCCACACAATGTTGTGGTGGAAGGCAGAGGTATGAGCCCCTCGGGAAGCCTCTCGGGGAAGCCGCCCAGGCACTGACAGTCCCCCCAGGGGACAGTGTTATCACCGACAACTGAACACCGGAGAAGTTAAGCAATACACTGAAGCTGCATGACCATTGCAATAATATCACCAACAACAATATAAGCAACAGCAGCATCAGTAGCAGCAGGAAAAGAAACAGCAAAATCAACAGCAGCAGGAGTACCTGCAGCAGTGGAAGCAGTAGGAACAGCAGCAATAGTACCTGCAGCAGCAGTAGCACCAGCAGCAGTAGTACCTGCAGCAGCAGTAGCACCAGCAGCAGTAGTACCTGCAGCAGCAGTAGCACCAGCAGCAGTAGTACCTGCAGCAGCAGTAGCACCAGCAGCAGTAGTACCTGCAGCAGCAGTAGCACCAGCAGCAGTAGTACCTGCAGCAGCAGTAGCACCAGCAGCAGTAGCACCAGCAGCAGTAGCACCAGCAGCAGTAGCACCAGCAGCAGTAGCACCAGCAGCAGTAGCACCAGCAGCAGTAGCACCAGCAGCAGTAGCACCAGCAGCAGTAGTACCTGCAGCAGCAGTAGCACCAGCAGCAGTAGCACCAGCAGCAGTAGTACCTGCAGCAGCAGTAGCACCAGCAGCAGTAGCACCAGCAGCAGTAGCACCAGCAGCAGTAGTACCTGCAGCAGCAGTAGCACCAGCAGCAGTAGTACCTGCAGCAGCAGTAGCACCAGCAGCAGTAGCACCAGCAGCAGTAGCACCAGCAGCAGTAGCACCAGCAGCAGTAGTACCAGCAGCAGTAGCACCAGCAGCAGTAGCACCAGCAGCAGTAGCACCAGCAGCAGTAGCACCAGCAGCAGTAGCACCAGCAGCAGTAGCACCAGCAGCAGTAGCACCAGCAGCAGTAGCACCAGCAGCAGTAGCACCAGCAGCAGTAGCCCAGCAACAACAGTAGCACCAGCAGCAGTAGCACCAGCAGCAGTAGTACCTGCAGCAGCAGTAGTACCAGCAGCAGTAGCACCAGCAGCAGTAGCACCAGCAGCAGTAGCACCAGCAGCAGTAGTACCTGCAGCAGCAGTAGCACCAGCAGCAGTAGCACCAGCAGCAGTAGCACCAGCAGCAGTAGCACCAGCAGCAGTAGCACCAGCAGCAGTAGTACCTGCAGCAGCAGTAGCACCAGCAGCAGTAGCACCAGCAGCAGTAGTACCTGCAGCAGCAGTAGTACCAGCAGCAGTAGCACCAGCAGCAGTAGCACCAGCAGCAGCAATAGCACCAGCACCAGCAGCAGCAGTAGCACCAGTACCAGCAGCAGTTGCACCAGCACCAGCAATAGCATCAGTACCAGCAGCAGTTGCACCAGCAGCAGTAGTACCTGCAGCAGCAGTAGTACCAGCAGCAGTAGCACCAGCAGCAGTAGCACCAGCAGCAGCAGTAGCACCAGCAGCAGTAGTACCTGCAGCAGCAGTAGCACCAGCAGCAGCAGTAGCACCAGCAGCAGCAGTAGCACCAGCAGCAGTAGTACCTGCAGCAGCAGTAGCACCAGCAGCAGTAGCACCAGCAGCAGTAGTACCTGCAGCAGCAGTAGTACCAGCAGCAGTAGCACCAGCAGCAGTAGCACCAGCAGCAGTAGCACCAGCAGCAGTAGCACCAGCAGCAGTAGCACCAGCAGCAGTAGCACCAGCAGCAGTAGCACCAGCAGCAGTAGCACCAGCAGCAGTAGTACCAGCAGCAGTAGCACCAGCAGCAGTAGCACCAGCAGCAGTAGTACCTGCAGCAGCAGTAGTACCAGCAGCAGTAGCACCAGCAGCAGTAGCACCAGCAGCAGTAGCACCAGCAGCAGTAGCACCAGCAGCAGTAGCACCAGCAGCAGTAGCACCAGCAGCAGTAGTACCTGCAGCAGCAGTAGCACCAGCAGCAGTAGCACCAGCAGCAGTAGTACCTGCAGCAGCAGTAGCACCAGCAGCAGTAGCACCAGCAGCAGTAGCACCAGCAGCAGTAGCACCAGCAGCAGCAGTAGCACCAGCAGCAGTAGCACCAGCAGCAGTAGCACCAGCAGCAGTAGCACCAGCAGCAGTAGCACCAGCAGCAGGCAGCTGAAGAATCAGTAGAACATAAGTATCAGTAACAGCAGGAATATCATTAAAAGCATGAGACAGTAGCAGTAGCAGCAACATCAATAGGAGAAGTAACAGTAACAACAGTAACGATACCAACAACGACGTCAGCAGTAGCAGTAACAGCAACAACAGTAACGATACCAACAACGACGTCAGCAGTAGCAGTAACAGTAACAACAGTAACGATACCAACAACGACGTCAGCAGTAGCAGTAACAGCAACAACAATACTAGTAGCAACATAAGGAGTAACAGTAACAGCAACATTAGCAACAGTAACAGCAACATTAGCAACAGTAACAGCAACATTAGCAACAGTAACAGCAACATTAGCAACAGTAGCAGCAGGAATATTAATAGTGACAGTACCAGTAACATCAGTAGAATATCAACAGTAACATCAATAGTAACAGCAGCAACATCAATAAGAATATCAACAGTAACAGCAACAAGAGTAACAACAGTAACATCAGATGCAAGAGCAGCATCGTGAACAGCAGCAGCAGCATCATCATCAGCAGTAGTAGTAGTAGTAACAGCAGCAGCAGTAGTAGTAGTAACAGCAGCAGCAGCATCATCAGCAGTAGTAGTAGCAGCAGCATCCAGCAGCAGCAGCAGCAGCAGCAGCAGCAGCAGCAGCACGCTGCCGCCGCTGCTGTGCAGCAGCAGCAGCAGCAGCAGCCACAGCAGCAGTTCCGCCAGCCTGCTGCGTGCTGGGCAGCAGCAGCAGCAGCAGCAGCAGCAGCAGCAGCAGCAGCAGCAGCAGCAGCAGCGGTTGCTGCCTGCTGCTGCTGAAGTAATCCAACCAAGCAGCAGCAACATCAACATCAGCAGCAAACGTTATGCGTTGCTTGCTGCTAGCGAGCAAGCTTGCTGCCAACAGAAGATGCAGTTACAGCAGCAACAGCAGCTTGCTTGCTTGCGTTGCTGCTGCTGCTTGGCGCTGCAAGCTGGAGTGCTAGCAGCAGCAGCGTTGCTAGCAGTTGCTGCTGCTGTGCGTAGCAGCAGCGCTTGCTGCTGCTGGCGTGAAGCAGCTAGCCAGTTGCTGAGCAGTTAAGCTGCAGCAAAGCAGCAGCTGCAGCGCCAGCGCTGCAGCAGCAGTTAGCTGGCAGCGCACAGCACCGTTGTTAAGCAGCTGCTGCTGCTTACAGCAGCAAGTTGCAGCAGCAAACAGCAGTTAAGTTAACAGCAATGCTGCAATGCTGCTGCTGCTGTTGCCAATCGTTGCTGCTGCTGCAGCTAGCAGCTGCTAGCCCGTTAACAGAAACAGCAGCCGTTAATCGCTTGCCAATGCTAAGCAGCAGCGTTGCAGCAACAGCAGCGTTAATCAATCCAACGCTTGCTGCTTAGCAGCAGCAGCAGCAGTCAGCAGCAACAGCAGCAGCCAGAGCAGCTGCTTGCTTAGCTGTTGCTGTTGCGTTGCTGCTGCTGCCGCTGTTGCCAGCAGCAGCAGCAGCAGCAGCAGCAGCAGCAGCAGCAGCGCTGCTGCTGGCTGGCAATCAATCAACAAGGCAGCAACATCCAACATCAGCAGCCAATCAATCACGACAGCAGCGTTACAGCAGCAGCAGCAGCAAAGCAGCAGCAGCATAGCAGCAGCTGCGCTGCTGCTGCCGCAGCAGCAGCAGCAGCAGCAGCAGCAGCAGCAGCAGCCGCTGCTTGCAGCTGCTGCTGCAGCTGCTGTTGCAGCAGCAGCTGCTGCTGGCTGCTGCAGCTGCTGCTGCCTTGCCGCTGCAGCGCCAGCAGTAGCAACAGCAGCGTTAAGACCGCTGCTGCCTGCTAGCATGCTGCTGCTGCTGCTTAGCAGCAGAAGCTACGCAGCAAGTTAATCATCCAACGCGTTGCTGCAAGCAGCAGCAGCAGCAGCAGCAGCAGCCAAACAGCAGCAGTAGCTAGCAGCTGTTGCTGCTGCCGTGCTGCTTGCCTTGCTGCTGCCTTGCTTGCGAGCAGCAGGCAGCAGCAGCAGCAGCAGCAGCTAAGCAAGCAGCAGCCAGTTACAGCGCCATGCTTGCGCTTGCCGTGCTGCCGCTGCTTGCTGCAGCAGCAGCAGCAGCAGCAGCAGCAGCAGCAGCAGCAGCGCTGTTGCTGCTGCTGCTGCTGCTGCTGCTGCCTGCTGCTGCCACCGCAGCAGCAGCAGCAGCAGCAGCAGCAGCAGCAGCAGCAGCAGCAGCAGCAGCAGCAGCAGCCGCGCTGCTGCTGCTTGCTAACCAACCAAACCGGCAGCAACATCAACATCAGCAGCAAAACGTTGGCGACAAGCAAGCGTTGCTACTTGCAGCAGCAAACAGCGAGCAGCAACAGCAGCAGCAGCAGCGTTGCTGCCTGCCGCTGCTGCTTAAGCTGAGGAGCAGCAGGAACAGGAGCAGCAGCAGTAGCAGCAGCAGTAGCAGCAGCATCAGCATCATCAGCAGTAGTAGTAGTAGTAGCAGCAGGAACAGGAGCAGCAGCAGCAGTAGCAGCAGCAGTAGCAGCAGTAGCAGCAGTAGCAGCAGTAGCAGTAGCAGCATCAGCATCATCATCAGGAGTAGTAGTAGTAGCAGCAGTAGTAGCAGCATCAGCATCATCAACGGTAGTAGTAGTAGCAGCAGTAGTATCAGCAGGAACAGGAGCAGCAGCAGCAGCAGCAGCAGCAGCAGGGTGAGGGGAGACAGTGAGAGAGAAAGGGAGAGAAACTGTTAAGGGGAACAAGGTATTGTCGGGCAACAAACTGTGACAGAGATGGAACAGGGGAGAAGAAAATAAAGGAGCCGAGGAGGCGCAAGAGAAGAGGCAAATTAATGCGGGGACGGAAAGAAAAATTAGTGAAGGGGAAAGCGTGTGAGGGGAAAGGTCGGTGATGATTGAGGGGAGAGGAGAGGGAAGGCTGACGAATGAGAGGAATATGGAGGGCTTATGGATAAAAAAAACACAGAATACATGAAAACTGCAAGAGGGGAAGAGAAGGTATGCCAATATAAGGTACAGAGAGAGAGAGAGAGAGAGAGAGAGAGAGAGAGAGAGAGAGAGAGAGAGAGAGAGAGAGAGAGAGACAGAGACAGAGAGAGAAACTCTTGGCAAAACTACAAGCACTAGGAGTCCTTGGCTCTGTACTATGCCCAATGGGTGCAAATGTTCCACAGGGAAGTGTACTTGGGCCATTGTTATGGAATGTTTACTTCAGTGACCTTCATCTCATGCCAGAATCCCCTGCATATGCACACGACTGTACTCTGCCATTTACTTATTCAGGAGAAGAAATGTTAACTGCTCTCAGTTACATAAATCACCAGCTTACGGCTATGTCAGCCTGGAAAAAATAAGGCAATTTATATTTGCTTCTGAGAAAATACAAGTAATGATGGTCTGTAGCCACCATGATGGTAATGTTGGAGTAGTAATAAGAATGAAGGTAGGAGTGCTGGATATCCTTGGTTTATATCCATGGGGTGAAATTTGATTCTAAACTACTTTGAAGAACCATGTAGGTAAAACTTGCTAACATGGTTGCCATTACTCTAAATACACTTAGACGTATTTCATATCTGTTCGACAGTAAAAGCTGCACTCACTCCTCGAGTATGCTCCACTTTCTTGGATTGCCTGCCCTTCGCCTCATCTGCGACTTCTTGGTAGAATAGATAGAGAACAGAGCAAGACTACTCATCTTTCGTCTGAACGCAGTCTGAACAGATGTGTCATTTCAGCAGATCCTTCATCACCAGAGCGATGCGGAGCTTTACTGTTATGTTTAGGGCCAATATTGTCAAGATGCTACACTTAGCCCCCAAATGCAGACAAGTAAACAGCTTCTATACAACAAGACGGGCAGCAGTATAACAAGACGGACAACAAACAGAACTTCACTCTCGTGAGCCCTTCTAAAGAACATCACTTCATCTGAGATCAATTATAGGAAGACTTGAGTCTGGAACATGTTCGTACTGCATAATGACATCAACTAAATAAAGCCAGTTGACCAAATGAAATCGTTGGCCGTCAGATAGGTCCTTCTTTCTGGGTAATAGCAGATTTTATCTTCTGTATTGGATTTTTTACATGAGGACTTTTTCATGTGGGATTAATCTTGCCGACAATTTTTATGACTTTTTCTGAGATTTGGCATATATGAATGTCGTCTAAATGTATTCCCGATCTGAATATTTTATAACAATAAAATATCTGAAGTCAGCTGAGGTGGGTAGCAACTCTTATCTTGTAAATAAAGGTAGGAACCCTTAATTAACCTAACACTGTAAAAATCTTGTGTAAATAAAAAAAACAAGAGAGAGAGAGAGAGAGAGAGAGAGAGAGAGAGAGAGAGAGAGAGAGAGAGAGAGAGAGAGAGAGAGAGAGAGAGAGAGAGAGAGAGAGAGAGAGAGAGAAAGAGAGAGAATGCGGAAGTACAAGGATGCTTCCGTACGTGTGAATGTAATCAACTATTTGTAAGTAGAAATTTATATATATATATATATATATATATATATATATATATATATATATATATATATATATATATATATATATATATATATATATATATATATATGTACAACCATTGTGAAAAATAGTGAGCTTGCAACAGCTTTCGTGATTTCTCACATTATCAAAGGAAAGTAAAAAACAGAGTAGTTGAAGGCTTATAAGGCTGAGATAACACCTCACATTCGACGTGTACGATACAAGTGGGAAGGTCAAGATTCGTGTCAAGTGAAAATAATGTAGACTATGTCAGGCATAGCTTAAATTCCTCATAAATTCTATTAATTGCAAATGAATGTAATTGATATAAATCTGAACTAATATTCATATTAAAATCAAGATTTTTTTACGAAGCTTAATTGACTTATATTTCTCTCAACCATAGACCTGCCTGATACAACTTTCTCGGCTTTTTGAAAATCAATTGGGTGGTTAAAACCCCTCACATAAATACACAGAGCATTAGACTCTTGTCCACTTCTAATGTTATATTTATATTGTTGTAATCTTAGTTCAAGACTTTTCTCAGTTGAACCCTAATAAACTTGATTATTTTCACACGTAATCTTATAGACACAATCATCAGCATTTTTTGAAGACTTTTAATCAATTATTTTTTTTACTGTACCAAGATTTTTAAATACAAAATGGATTTTAAAATTCTTTAGAGAAGGAATATAAAGACAGTTTTGATGGTAAGGAAGAGCCAACATATTCTTGGTTCAATATTCTTCTTTGTTTTATATTGAATTGTGAAATATATCAAGCAGGTCTATGACCTAGAAATATATAACTTAATCAAGTTTCATGAAAAATAGTGGTAATAGTAGTAATGGTGGTGGTAGTAGTGGTGGTGGTGGTGATGGTGGTGGTGATGATAGTGGTAGTGGTAATACTTATAACGGTGGTGATAGTGGTAGTGGTAATACTAATAATGGTGGTGATAGTGGTAGTGGTAGTAGTAGTAATGGTGGTGATGGATGGTGATGATTGTGGTGATAGTAGTGATGGTAATAGTGGTGGTGGTGGTAATAGTGGTGGTGTTGGTGGTGGTAATGGTGGTGGTGGTGGTGGTAATGGTGGTGGTAATGGTGGTGGTGATGGTAATGGTGGTGGTGATGGTAATGGTGGTGATAATGGTAGTGGTAATAGTGGTAATGGTGGTGGTAGTGATGGTAATGGTGGTTGCAATAGTGGTAATGGTGGTAGTGGTGATGGTAATGGTGGTGGTGGTGATAATGGTGGGGATAGTGGTGGTGGTAATAGTGGTAGTATGTAGTAGTAATGGTGGTGATAATGGTAGTGGTAATACTAGTAATGGTGATGATAGTAGTAGCAGTAGTGGTAATAGTGGTGGTAGTGGTGATGGTAATGGTGGTGATGGTAATGGTGATGGTAATGGTGGTGATGGTAATGGTGGTTATAGTAATGGTGGTAATAATGGTGGTGGTAATAGTAGCAATGGTGGTGGTAATAATGGTAATGTTGTGGTAGTGATGGTAATGGTGGTTGTAATAGTGGTAATGGTGGTAGTGGTGATAGTAATGGTGGTGGTAATAGTGGTAATGGTGGTGACACATCTGTCTCAGGTCCCGCACTAATTAAATAACAATGTCCATCAAAGGCTAGTTATGCATTGCATCAATTAGCATTTTTGTCATTCTTTGTGGGTCAGGTTCATAATATATTATATATATTACCGTACAAGATAATTTAACATATTTTATTACCGACGATAATATATAACAACTCCTACGGTCATATAATTCATTATTACCTATATAATAATATATCAGATGCCACTTGCAATAATATGTATTATTCTCATCGGTATTATGTTTCAAGATACTCCTTATTGTTTTTAAATATTAAAATATATCCCCAAAATATTGGATAAGGCAATGGGAATGATGTGGCGGGCGCCGAGTATGTTATAATGTGTTCTATGGTCGTTACACCACCATTTGTCATTCTTTCTTCATCAGTGAACTGGCAGTTTGGAGTGTAGCAGTTCTGAGGCCCGACTGTTGCACTTATTTTCTAAGCCAATCTGCCAATCACGTGGAAGCCCGCTTCTTAAGGCAAGGTGAGGCCACTCTGGCCCACCTGTCTTTTTGGCAGACTTTCCCAGACACTGGTCGTGACCACTCATACTCTGAGTGGCTTTGGATTTCACCAGTTTTACTCTGATATCTACATTCATTAACATTGTATGCAGTGTAAATATTGGTGACGAAATGCATGAATAAAAAATATACCTTTGATATTTTGGCATACTTTTGATCTGTCCTGCTGATTACCTTTGCTGACTTCGATACAGCCAGCTGCTGCAGGTCCTTAGACTACCACCTGTGTTCGTAGTAAGGGAAGACAAGTATGAGGGCGGATACAAGTGTGAGGGCAGATACAGATGTGAGGGCAGATACAGGTGTGAGGGAAGACACAGGTATAACACAAGTGTCAGAGGCCCAAGACTGTTCAGCTGCCTCCCAGCATACATAAGGGGGGGGGGTACCAATAGACCCCTGGATCTCTTCAAGAGGGAGCTGAACGGACACCTAAAATCAGTATCTAACCAGCCGGGCTGGGCTTCGTACGATGGATTGCGTGCAGCCTCTAGTAACAGCTTGGTTGATCAGGCCCTGATCCACCTCGAGGCCTGGCCATGGACCGGACCGCAGGGGCGTTGACCCCCGGACCGCCCTCCAAGTAGGTAGTAACAGTAGTTATAAACATAGGGATGCGTTAAACCCGAAAGGGTCATATAATGCCTGTGGAAAGAGTTAGATCAATGTGATCGAAGGAATGGGAGGGTAACTCCGATTTATTGGATCAAGAGCCTTCAACATAACGGCAGTTCTCTCCCTACTTGAAGACAATCTCAGTCACAAGACACAACAAACATTGTTAAAAGTTGATCTAATAATAAGAGTCTTGGACATCCAAGTCTAATTCAGCATTGTATAGCCAGCAGCATTATATTGTAACTAACATCATCATATAGCCAGCAGCATTATAACTAACATCATCATATAGCCAGCAGCATTATAACTAACATCATCATATAGCCAGCAGCATTATAAAATAGCAAACAGCATTATAATATAGCCAGCAGCATTATATTGTAACTAACATCATCATATAGCCAGCAGCATTATAAAATAGCAAACAGCATTATAATATAGCCAGCAGCATTATAAAGTAACAGCATCATAATATAGCCAGCAGCATTATATTGTAACTAACATCATCATATAGCCAGCAGCATTATAAAATAGCAAACAGCATTATAATATAGCCAGCAGCATTATAAAGTAACAGCATCATAATATAGCCAGCAGCATTATATTGTAACTAACATCATCATATAGCCAGCAGCATTATAAAATAGCAAACAGCATTATAATATAGCCAGCAGCATTATGAAGTAACAACATCAAAATATAGCCAGCAGCATTATAAAATAACAACATTATATAGTAGCAAACAGCATTATAATATAGCCAGCAGCATTATAAAATAACAGCATTATATAGTAGCAAACAGCATTATAATATAGCCAGCAGCATTATAAACTAACAGCATCATATTACGGTTAACAACATTGCATTGTATCAAGCCTATTCATACAGTTAACAACACGGTGTCATAGCTAACATCACCATAATATTCATACAGTTAACACGGTGTCATAGCTAACATCACCATAATATTCATACAGTTAACAACACGGTATCATAGCTAACATCACCATAATATTCATACAGTTAACAACACGGTGTCATAACTAACATCATAATATTCATGCAGTTAACAACACGGTGTCATAACTAACATCACCATAATATTCATGCAGTTAACAACACGGTGTCATAACTAACATCACCATAATATTCATGCAGTTAACAACACGGTGTCATAACTAACATCACCATAATATTCATGCAGTTAACAACACGGTGTCATAACTAACATCACCATAATATTCATGCAGTTAACAACACGGTGTCATAACTAACATCACCATAATATTCATGCAGTTAACAACACGGTGTCATAACTAACATCACCATAATATTCATGCAGTTAACAACACGGTGTCATAGCTAACATCACCATAATATTCATGCAGTTAACAACACGGTGTCATAACTAACATCACCATAATATTCATGCAGTTAACAACACGGTGTCATAACTAACATCACCATAATATTCATGCAGTTAACAACACGGTGTCATAGCTAACATCACCATAATATTAGTTAATTCATAGTTATATATCAGATAACAGCTTCATATTACAACTAACACTATCATACTCTAACTAAGAGTATTATGTCACAATAAATATAATATCTGACAGCATATTATACCAGCCAACAGCACTATATGATACAAGAATCTTCATAGTTATATACAACTGCAGCAGTGTGTTATTACCTAATATTCTCGCAGTGGTTTATATTAAGTCGTGGATGTGTAATTCTTCTGGTTATAATGAATGGTGAGAGAGGATCACCACTTACACTTATGGAAAGTTAATCCTTAAACCTCAGTAATTGTAGAATGAATTTCAAATTGGAGTTGCAAGTGGTCCTTGACGGCTGGGGTTGAGTAGGGAGTGTGTGGCGAGCCTCCCTCCTGCTGCCCACTCCACCTCTCACGCCCACTCCCACCGCCCTCATGGCCCTCTCCCGCCGCCCTCACACGTCCCTCAGGCCTTCTCTGCCACGTGTCGCTTGTCCGTCTGCTGCCCGCCACTGTTTACCTTCACCCGTAACACGTGCTGCCTGCTCTTCCTACCCGCACGCCACGGGGCTCATGCCAGTGGGTGGTATTGCTGTTGCTGCTACTGATGCTTCTGCTGACACTGCTGCTGCTGCTGCTGACAACACTGCTGCTGCTGCTGGTGCAATTCTTACAGTTGTTATTAATTTCGCTGCAGTTCCTACTGGTGTTGTGTCTCTTACTACACTTGTTGTTGCTGCTACTGCTGCTTTTGCTATTGTTGCTGTAATTCATACTGTTGTTGCTTCTACTGCAGTTCCTGCTGCTGTTGTGCCTGCTACTATACTTGTTGCTGTTTTATCTACAGCTGCAGTTCTCGCCAATGGTTTAGGTCGCTTCTCTCAAAAAATACAGTTCAAAAACGTAAAATAATAGAGGAAAATTGCAAGAGACCAAGAGGCCTATGCTACTTGGTCCTACCCGCACCCAACAATTTCTTCTCACGTATTTGTCTAACCTGTTCCTATAACTATACACTGCATCCACAACTCAAATGCTAAATCAGTGAATTTCAATTTTCTTTTAAAATCTGAATGCATTTAACTTGATTTCTGAGGATGGTACAGTAGGCTGTACATTGCTCCCACTCCAACAGAACGTCGAGTCATAAAAACCACTTGCTTCCACTCATTCCTATCTAACACGCTCACGCATGACTGCTCCATGTCCAAGCCCCTAGCATACAAAAACTAAAGCAGAAATTTCTTTGCTCCCCAAGAAAATTTATATTGAGCTTCACCATCTTCACGAGGATCTTTCTTAAGTTATCTCAGAAGAAAATAATTCCTCACACTTTTATTTACAAAAATGACAAATTAGAACCTGCACACTCTAGGATTCAACGGTGTTAAAAGTTTGAAGCCAGTCGTACCAAACGTTCTCAAGTTATGAAGGAAGACCTCTTTGATATACCTTTGATGAGTTGTGAGAGTTTTTCTACTCCCGGAGCCCGGCCATAAACCAGGCTCCTCTGGTGTTTGCCTGGTCATCCAGGCTGTTGCTGCTGGTGGCCGACTGCCCCACATATCCATCACAACCTGGTTGATCTGGCAACTGGTGAAGATACTTGTCCAGTTTCCTCTTTGAAGACTTCTACACTTGTTCCAGCAGTGTTTGTGATATATTGTACACTTGTTCCAGCAGTGTTTGTGATATATTGTACACTTGTTCCAGCAGTGTTTGTGATATATTGTACACTTGTTCCAGCAGTGTTTGTGATATATTGTACACTTGTTCCAGCAGTGTTTGTGATATATTGTACACTTGTTCCAGCAGTGTTTGTGATATATTGTACACTTGTTCCAGCAGTGTTTGTGATATATTGTACACTTGTTCCAGCAGTGTTTGTGATATATTGTACACTTGTTCCAGCAGTGTTTGTGATATATTGTACACTTGTTCCAGCAGTGTTTGTGATATATTGTACACTTGTTCCAGCAGTGTTTGTGATATATTGTACACTTGTTCCAGCAGTGTTTGTGATATATTGTACACTTGTTCCAGCAGTGTTTGTGATATATTGTACACTTGTTCCAGCAGTGTTTGTGATATATTGTACACTTGTTCCAGCAGTGTTTGTGATATATTGTACATTTGTTCCAGCAGTATTTGTGATATATTGTACACTTGTTCCAGCAGTGTTTGTGATATATTGTACACTTGTTCCAGCAGTGTTTGTGATATATTGTACACTTGTTCCAGCAGTGTTTGTGATATATTGTACACTTGTTCCAGCAGTGTTTGTGATATATTGTACACTTGTTCCAGCAGTGTTTGTGATATATTGTACACTTGTTCCAGCAGTGTTTGTGATATATTGTACACTTGTTCCAGCAGTGTTTGTGATATATTGTACACTTGTTCCAGCAGTGTTTGTGATATATTGTACACTTGTTCCAGCAGTGTTTGTGATATATTGTACACTTGTTCCAGCAGTGTTTGTGATATATTGTACACTTGTTCCAGCAGTGTTTGTGATATATTGTACATTTGTTCCAGCAGTATTTCTGATATCTACTTTTAAGATGTTGAATAATTTGGAATCCCGGATGTTGATACAGTGTTCCCTCATTGTGCCTACTGCACCCCTGCTTTTCACTGGGTATGTTTTGCACGTCCTCCCATATCTCCCGCTCCAGTATGTTGGCATGGTAGTGTGTAGATTTATGGCAAAGCCCTTGAGTACTTTCCAGGTATATATTATCATGTCTCTCTCTCTTTCTCTCCTCCGCTCTGCGGGGAAAGGAAAATTTAAATCTCTGAACAACATTGGTTCTTAATGTCTGGGGGATACCTCATATATCACTATGGATATATGAATATATATATATATATATATATATATATATATATATATATATATATATATATATATATATATATATATATATATATATATATATATATATATATATATATATATATATATATATATATATATATATATATATATATATATATATATATATATATATATATATATATATATATATATATATATATATTATTAATCGCTATATATGTATTATTATGTAAATCTGGCAACGTAATTAAAATGAATATTTTCATTAATTAGTTTATATTAAAACTGTAATTTTTTTTTAGCGTTTAGGTAAATATTATAATTTTTGTTGTTGTTGAATTACTGTTTAAAAGTTGGCCATTTACAGTACCTTAAAATAATTATTACTCAGCATTAGTTATTCCCCTACAAGACTACAAGGCTACAAGCCTACAAGACTACAAGGCTACAAGGCTACAAGACTACAAAACTACAAGGCTACAAGCCTACAAGGCTACAAGGCTACAAGGCTACAAGACTACAAGGCTACAAGACTACAAGACTACAAGACTACAAGGCTACAAGACTACAAGGCTACAAGAATACAAGGCTACAAGCCCACAAGACTACAAGGCTACAAGCCTACAAGACTACAAGGCTACAAGCCTACAAGACTACAAGGCTACAAGACTACAAGACTACAAGGCTACAAGCCTACAAGACTACAAGGCTACAAGCCTACAAGACTACAAGGCTACAAGCCTACAAGACTACAAGGCTACAAGCCTACAAGACTACAAGGCTACAAGCCTACAAGACTACAAGGCTACAAGCCTACAAGACTACAAGGCTACAAGCCTACAAGACTACAAGGCTACAAGCCTACAAGACTACAAGGCTACAAGACTACAAGGCTACAAGACTACAAGGCTACAAGCCCACAAGACTACAAGGCTACAAGGCTACAAGACTACAAGGCTACAAGACTACAAGGCTACAAGACTACAAGGCTACAAGACTACAGGACTACAAGGTTCCAAGACTACAAGGCTACAAGCCTACAAGACTACAAGGCTACAAGCCTACAAGACTACAAGGCTACAAGCCTACAAGACTACAAGGCTACAAGCCTACAAGACTACAAGGCTACAAGCCTACAAGACTACAAGGCTACAAGACTACAAGGCTACAAGCCTACAAGACTACAAGGCTACAAGCCTACAAGACTACAAGGCTACAAGCCTACAAGGCTACAAGACTACAAGCCTACAAGACTACAAGGCTACAAGCCTACAAGACTACAAGGCTGCAAGCCTACAAGGCTACAAGACTACAAGGCTACAAGCCTACAAGGCTACAAGCCTACAAGGCTACAAGACTACAAGGCTACAAGGCTACAAGCCTACAAGCCTACAAGACTACAAGGCTACAAGACTACAAGGCTACAAGACTACAAGGCTACAAGCCTACAAGACTACAAGGCTACAAGCCTACAAGACTACAAGCCTACAAGCCTACAAGACTACAAGGCTACAAGACTAAAAGACTACAAGCCTACAAGGCTACAAGACTACAAGGCTACAAGACTACAAGGCTACAAGCCTACAAGACTACAAGGCTACAAGACTACAAGGCTACAAGCCTACAAGACTATAAGGCTACAAGACTACAAGACTACAAGGCTACAAGCCTACAAGACTACAAGCCTACAAGCCTACAAGACTACAAGGCTACAAGACTACAAGGCTACAAGCCTAAAAGACTACAAGACTACAAGACTACAAGGCTACAAGCCTACGAGACTACAAGACTACAAGCCTACAAGCCTACAAGACTACAAGTCTACAAGACTACAAGCCTACAAGACTACAAGACTACAAGCCTACAAGCCTACGAGACTACAAGACTACAAGCCTACATGCCTACGAGACTACAAGACTACAAGGCTACAAGCCTACAAGACTACAAGGCTACAAGCCTACAAGGCTGCAAGACTACAAGACTACAAGACTACAAGCCTACAAGGCTACAATACTACAAGGCTACAAGACTACAAGGCTACAAGACTACAAGACTACAAGACTACAAGCCTATAAGACTACAAGACTAAAAGCCTACAAGGCTGCAAGACTACAAGGATACAAGACTACAAGACTGCAAGCCTACAAGGCTACAAGGCTACAAGACTACAAGACTACAAGGCTACAAGACTACAAGACTACAAGCCTACAAGCCTACAAGTCTACAAGCCTACAAGACTACAAGGCTGCAAGACTACAAGGTTACAAGGCTACCAGACTACAAGGCTGCAAGACTACAAGGATGCAAGACTACAAGACTACAAGACTACAAGACTACAAGCCTACAAGGCTGCAAGACTACAAGACTACAAGACTACAAGGCTACAAGACTACAAGACTACAAGACTGCAAGCCTACAAGGCTACAAGGCTACAAGACTACAAGACTACAAGGCTACAAGACTACAAGACTACAAGCCTACAAGCCTACAAGACAACAAGGCTGCAAGACTACAAGGTTACAAGGCTACAAGACTACAAGACTACAAGACTACAAGCCTACAAGGCTGCAAGACTACAAGGATACAAGACTACAAGACTGCAAGCCTACAAGGCTACAAGGCTACAAGACTACAAGACTACAAGGCTACAAGACTACAAGACTACAAGGCTACAAGCCTACAAGTCTACAAGCCTACAAGACTACAAGGCTGCAAGACTACAAGGTTACAAGGCTACAAGACTACAAGGCTGCAAGACTACAAGGTTGCAAGACTACAAGACTACAAGACTAGACTACAAGGCTGCAAGACTACAAGACTACAAGACTACAAGGCTACAAGACTACAAGACTACAAGACTGCAAGCCTACAAGGCTACAAGGCTACAAGACTACAAGACTACAAGGCTACAAGAATACAAGACTACAAGCCTACAAGCCTACAAGCCTACAAGACTACAAGGCTGCAAGACTACAAGGTTACAAGGCTACAAGACTGCAAGCCTACAAGGCTACAAGGCTGCAAGACTACAAGACTGCAAGCCTACAAGGCTACAAGGCTACAAGACTACAAGACTACAAGGCTACAAGCCTACAAGCCTACAAGCCTACAAGCCTACAAGACTACAAGGCTGCAAGACTACAAGGTTACAAGGCTACAAGACTACAAGACTGCAAGCCTACAAGGCTACAAGGCTGCAAGACTACAAGACTGCAAGCTTACAAGGCTACAAGGCTGCAAGACTACAAGGCTGCAAGACTACAAGGCTACAAGACTACAAGCCTACGAGACTACAAGACTACAAGCCTACAAGCCTACATGCCTACGAGACTAAAAGACTACAAGACTACAAGGCTACAAGCCTACAAGACTACAAGGCTACAAGCCTACAAGGCTGCAAGACTACAAGACTACAAGACTACAAGCCTACAAGGCTACAATACTACAAGGCTACAAGACTACAAGGCTACAAGACTACAAGACTACAAGACTACAAGCCTATAAGACTACAAGACTACAAGCCTACAAGGCTGCAAGACTACAAGGATACAAGACTACAAGACTGGAAGCCTACAAGGCTACAAGGCTACAAGACTACAAGACTACAAGGCTACAAGACTACAAGACTACAAGGCTACAAGCCTACAAGTCTACAAACCTACAAGACTACAAGGCTGCAAGACTACAAGGTTACAAGGCTACAAGACTACAAGGCTGCAAGACTACAAGGCTGCAAGACTACAAGACTACAAGACTACAAGACTACAAGCCTACAAGGCTGCAAGACTACAAGACTACAAGACTACAAGGCTACAAGACTACAAGACTACAAGACTGCAAGCCTACAAGGCTACAAGGCTACAAGACTACAAGACTACAAGGCTACAAGACTACAAGACTACAAGCCTACAAGCCTACAAGACTACAAGGCTGCAAGACTACAAGGTTACAAGGCTACAAGACTACAAGACTACAAGACTACAAGCCTACAAGGCTGCAAGACTACAAGGATACAAGACTACAAGACTGCAAGCCTACAAGGCTACAAGGCTACAAGACTACAAGACTACAAGGCTACAAGACTACAAGACTACAAGGCTACAAGCCTACAAGTCTACAAGCCTACAAGACTACAAGGCTGCAAGACTACAAGGTTACAAGGCTACAAGACTACAAGGTTGCAAGACTACAAGGCTGCAAGACTACAAGACTACAAGACTACAAGCCTACAAGGCTGGAAGACTACAAGACTACAAGACTACAAGGCTACAAGACTACAAGACTACAAGACTGCAAGCCTACAAGGCTACAAGGCTACAAGACTACAAGACTACAAGGCTACAAGACTACAAGACTACAAGCCTACAAGCCTACAAGCCTACAAGACTACAAGGCTGCAAGACTACAAGGTTACAAGGCTACAAGACTGCAAGCCTACAAGGCTACAAGGCTGCAAGACTACAAGACTGCAAGCCTACAAGGCTACAAGGCTACAAGACTACAAGGCTACAAGCCTACAAGCCTACAAGCCTACAAGCCTACAAGACTACAAGGCTGCAAGACTACAAGGTTACAAGGCTACAAGACTACAAGACTGCAAGCCTACAAGGCTACAAGGCTGCAAGACTACAAGACTGCAAGCCTACAAGGCTACAAGGCTGCAAGACTACAAGGCTGCAAGACTACAAGGCTACAAGACTACAAGCCTACAAAACTACAAGCCTACAAGCCTACAAGGCTGCAAGACTACAAGGTTACAAGGCTACAAGGCTACAAGACTACAAGCCTACAAGCCTACAAGACTACAAGGCTGCAAGACTACAAGGCTACAAGGCTACAAGGCTACAAGACTACAAGCCTACAAGACTACAAGCCTACAAGACTACAAGGCTGCAAGACTACAAGGCTACAAGACTACAAGGCTACAAGACTACAAGCCTACAAGCTTACAAGCCTACAAGACTACAAGGCTGCAAGACTACAAGGCTACAAGGCTACAAGGCTACAAGACTACAAGGCTACAAGCCTACAAGACTACAAGGCTGCAAGACTACAAGGCTACAAGGCTACAAGGCTACAAGACTACTAGCCTACAAGCTTACAAGCCTACAAGACTACAAGGCTGCAAGACTTCAAGGCTACAAGGCTACAAGCCTACAAGACTACAAGGCTACAAGAATACAAGACTACAAGGCTAGAAGACTACAAGGCTACAAGACTACAAGGCTACAAGAATACAAGGCTACAAGCCTACAAGACTACAAGCCTACAAGACTACAAGACTACAAGGCTACAAGACTACAAGACTACAAGGCTACAAGCCTACAAGCCTACAAGACTACAAGGCTACAAGACTACAAGGCTACAAGACTACAAGGCTACAAGACTACAAGGCTACAAGCCTACAAGACTACAAGCGTACAAGGCTACAAGACTACAAGGCTACAAGACTACAAGGCTACAAGCCTACAAGACTACAAGGCTACAAGCCTACAAGACTACAAGCCTACAATCCTACAAGACTACAAGGCTACAAGACTACAAGACTACAAGCCTACAAGGCTACAAGACTACGAGACTACAAGGCTACAACACTACAAGGCTACAAGCCTACAAGACTACAAGACTACAAGACTACAAGACTACAAGCCTACGAGACTACAAGACTACAAGACTACAAGCCTACAAGACTACAAGTCTACAAGACTACAAGGCTACAAGCCTACAAGACTACAAGACTACAAGCCTACAAGCCTACGAGACTACAAGACTACAAGCCTACAAGCCTACAAGCCTACATGCCTACGAGACTACAAGACTACAAGACTACAAGGCTACAAGCCTACAAGACTACAAGGCTACAAGCCTACAAGGCTGCAAGACTACAAGACTACAAGACTACAAGCCTACAAGGCTACAATACTACAAGGCTACAAGACTACAAGGCTACAAGACTACAAGCCTATAAGACTACAAGACTACAAGCCTACAAGGCTGCAAGACTACAAGGATACAAGACTAGAAGACTGCAAGCCTACAAGGCTACAAGGCTACAAGACTACAAGACTACAAGGCTACAAGACTACAAGACTACAAGCCTACAAGCCTACAAGTCTACAAGCCTACAAGACTACAAGGCTGCAAGACTACAAGGTTACAAGGCTACAAGACTACAAGGCTGCAAGACTACAAGGCTGCAAGACTACAAGACTACAAGACTACAAGGCTGCAAGACTACAAGACTACAAGACTACAAGGCTACAAGACTACAAGACTACAAGACTGCAAGCCTACAAGGCTACAAGGCTACAAGACTACAAGACTACAAGGCTACAAGACTACAAGACTCTAAGCCTACAAGCCTACAAGCCTACAAGACTACAAGGCTGCAAGACTACAAGGTTACAAGGCTACAAGACTACAAGACTGCAAGCCTACAAGGCTACAAGGCTGCAAGACTACAAGACTGCAAGCCTACAAGGCTACAAGGCTACAAGACTACAAGACTACAAGGCTACAAGACTACAAGACTACAAGCCTACAAGCCTACAAGCCTACAAGACTACAAGGCTGCAAGACTACAAGGTTACAAGGCTACAAGACTACAAGACTGCAAGCCTACAAGGCTACAAGGCTGCAAGACTACAAGACTGCAAGCCTACAAGGCTACAAGGCTGCAAGACTACAAGGCTGCAAGACTACAAGGCTACAAGACTACAAGCCTACAAAACTACAAGCCTACAAGCCTACAAGGCTGCAAGACTACAAGGTTACAAGGCTACAAGGCTACAAGACTACAAGCCTACAAGCCTACAAGACTACAAGGCTGCAAGACTACAAGGCTACAAGGCTACAAGACTACAAGCCTACAAGACTACAAGCCTACAAGCCTACAAGACTACAAGGCTGCAAGACTACAAGGCTACAAGACTACAAGCCTACAAGACTACAAGCCTACAAGCTTACAAGCCTACAAGACTACAAGGCTGCAAGACTACAAGGCTACAAGGCTACAAGGCTACAAGACTACAAGGCTACAAGCCTACAAGGCTACAAGGCTGCAAGACTACAAGGCTACAAGGCTACAAGACTACAAGGCTACAAGCCTACAAGCCTACAAGCCTACAAGACTACAAGGCTGCAAGACTACAAGGCTACAAGCCTACAAGGCTGCAAGACTACAAGGCTACAAGCCTACAAGACTACAAGGCTGCAAGACTACAAGGCTACAAGCCTACAAGCCTACAAGACTACAAGGCTACAAGCCTACAAGACTACAAGGCTGCAAGACTACAAGGCTACAAGCCTACAAGGCTACAAGACTACAAGGCTGCAAGACTACAAGGCTACAAGCCTACAAGGCTGCAAGACTACAAGGCTACAAGCCTACAAGACTACAAGGCTGCAAGACTACAAGGCTACAAGCCTACAAGCCTACAAGACTACAAGGCTACAAGCCTACAAGACTACAAGGCTGCAAGACTACAAGGCTACAAGGCTGCAAGACTACAAGGCTACAAGCCTACAAGCCTACAAGACTACAAGGCTACAAGCCTACAAGACTACAAGGCTGCAAGACTACAAGCCTACAAGACTACAAGGCTGCAAGACTACAAGCCTACAAGGCTACAAGACTACAAGACTACAATCCTACAAGGCTACAAGCCTACAAGCCTACAAGCCTACAAGACTACAAGGCTGCAAGACTACAAGGCTACAAGTCTACAAGCCTACAAGACTACAAGACTACAAGGCTACAAGACTACAAGGCTACAAGCCTACAAGACTACGAGACTACAAGACTACAAGGCTACAAGCCTACGAGACTACAAGACTACAAGACTACAAGCCTACAAGACTACAAGTCTACAAGACTACAAGGCTACAAGCCTACAAGACTACAAGACTACAAGCCTACAAGCCTACAAGCCTACGAGACTACAAGACTACAAGCCTACAAGCCTACAAGCCTACATGCCTACGAGACTACAAGACTACAAGACTACAAGCCTACAAGACTACAAGGCTACAAGCCTACAAGGCTGCAAGACTACAAGACTACAAGACTACAAGCCTACAAGGCTAGAATACTACAAGGCTACAAGACTACAAGGCTACAAGACTACAAGACTACAAGACTACAAGCCTATAAGACTACAAGACTACAAGCCTACAAGGCTGCAAGACTACAAGGATAAAAGACTACAAGACTGCAAGCCTACAAGGCTACAAGGCTACAAGACTACAAGACTACAAGGCTACAAGACTACAAGACTACAAGCCTACAAGCCTACAAGTCTACAAGCCTACTAGACTACAAGGCTGCAAGACTACAAGGTTACAAGGCTACAAGACTACAAGGCTGCAAGACTACAAGGCTGCAAGACTACAAGACTACAAGACTACAAGGCTGCAAGACTACAAGACTACAAGACTACAAGGCTACAAGACTACAAGACTACAAGACTGCAAGCCTACAAGGCTACAAGGCTACAAGACTACAAGACTACAAGGCTACAAGACTACAAGACTACAAGCCTACAAGCCTACAAGCCTACAAGACTACAAGGCTGCAAGACTACAAGGTTACAAGGCTACAAGACTACAAGACTGCAAGCCTACAAGGCTACAAGGCTGCAAGACTACAAGACTGCAAGCCTACAAGGCTACAAGGCTACAAGACTACAAGACTACAAGGCTACAAGACTACAAGACTACAAGCCTACAAGCCTACAAGCCTACAAGACTACAAGGCTGCAAGACTACAAGGTTACAAGGCTACAAGACTACAAGACTGCAAGCCTACAAGGCTACAAGGCTGCAAGACTACAAGACTGCAAGCCTACAAGGCTACAAGGCTGCAAGACTACAAGGCTGCAAGACTACAAGGCTACAAGACTACAAGCCTACAAAACTACAAGCCTACAAGCCTACAAGGCTGCAAGACTACAAGGTTACAAGGCTACAAGACTACAAGCCTACAAGCCTACAAGACTACAAGGCTGCAAGACTACAAGGCTACAAGGCTACAAGGCTACAAGACTACAAGCCTACAAGACTACAAGAATACAAGCCTACAAGACTACAAGGCTGGAAGACTACAAGGCTACAAGACTACAAGGCTACAAGACTACAAGCCTACAAGACTACAAGCCTACAAGCTTACAAGCCTACAAGACTACAAGGCTGCAAGACTACAAGGCTACAAGGCTACAAGGCTACAAGGCTACAAGACTACAAGGCTACAAGCCTACAAGGCTACAAGGCTGCAAGACTACAAGGCTACAAGCCTACAAGGCTACAAGACTACAAGGCTACAAGCCTACAAGGCTACAAGCCTACAAGACTACAAGGCTGCAAGACTACAAGGCTACAAGCCTACAAGGCTGCAAGACTACAAGGCTACAAGCCTACAAGGCTACAAGGCTACAAGCCTACAAGACTACAAGGCTGCAAGACTACAAGGCTACAAGCCTACAAGACTACAAGGCTGCAAGACTACAAGGCTACAAGCCTACAAGCCTACAAGGCTACAAGACTACAAGGCTGCAAGACTACAAGGCTACAAGCCTACAAGGCTGCAAGACTACAAGGCTACAAGCCTACAAGACTACAAGGCTGCAAGACTACAAGGCTACAAGCCTACAAGCCTACAAGACTACAAGGCTACAAGCCTACAAGACTACAAGGCTGCAAGACTACAAGGCTACAAGCCTACAAGGCTACAAGACTACAAGGCTACAAGACTACAAGCCTACAAGGCTACAAGACTACAAGGCTACAAGCCTACAAGCCTACAAGACTACAAGCCTACAAGCCTACAAGACTACAAGGCTACAAGCCTACAAGCCTACAAGACTACAAGGCTACAAGGCTACAAGCCTACAAGGCTACAAGACTACAAGGCTACAATCCTACAAGGCTACAAGCCTACAAGCCTACAAGACTACAAGGCTGCAAGACTACAAGGCTACAAGACTACAAGCCTACAAGACTACAAGCCTACAAGGCTACAAGCCTACAGGGCTGCAAGACTACAAGCCTACAAGCCTACAAGGCTACAAGCCTACAAGGTTACAAGCCTACAAGGCTACAAGGCTATAAGACTACAAGCCTACAAGCCTACAAGGCTACAAGCCTACAAGGCTGCAAGACTACAAGGCTACAAGACTACAAGGCTACAAGCCTACAAGCCTACAAGCCTACAAGATTACAAACCTACAAGGCTACAAGCCTACAAGCCTACAAGGCTGCAAGCCTTCAAGCCTACAAGCCTACAAGGCTACAAGCCTACAAGCGTACAATACTACAAGCCTACAAGGCTACACGACTACAAGACTACAAGCCTACAAGGCTTCAGGACTGCAAGGCTACAAGCCTACAAGCCTACAAGGCTACAAGCCTACAAGCCTACAAGGCTACAAGATTACAAGACTACAAGACTACAAGCCTACAAGCCTACAAAGCTACAAGGCTACAAGACTACAAGCCTACAAGGCTACAAGCCTACAAGCCTACAAGCCTACAAGGCTACAAGATTACAAGACTACAAGCCTACAAGCCTACAAGGCTACAAGACTACAAGCTTACAAGGCTACAAGGCTACAAGGCTACAAGCCTACAAGCCTACAAGGCTACAAGCCTACAAGACTACAAGGCTACAAGATTACAAGACTACAAGCCTACAACCCTACAAGGCTACAAGACTACAAGCTTACAAGGCTACAAGCCTACAAGGCTACAAGCCTACAAGGCTACAAGCCTACAAGCCTACAAGGCTACAAGCCTACAAGACTACAAGGCTACAAGATTACAAGACTACAAGACTACAAGTCTACAAGACTACAAGCCTACAAGCCTACAAGCCTACAAGCCTACAAGGCTACAAGCCTACAAGGCTACAAGACTACAAGCTTACAAGACTACAAGGCTACAAGGCTTCTTGTGTTGATTCGTGTTGGAAATATTTCCGTGGCTCCCCAGGCATGCCATGTGCTAGCTAACCTATATATCTTTTTTCATTATAATAATAATAATAATATTAATAATAATGTTAGTACGGGGTAATATGCCAGAGTGACGCTTAAGTTCCGCCAGACCCCCCTCCCCCCCAACCCAAAACCACCCATCAACCCCTCACCTCCTATCCCATTTTTTGGCCCCTCAACCCCCCTATCTTCTCTAGTACCTTCACTATTCCCGGATCGCTTCCGCTCCTCGCATCAAGTCTGGGGGGAAGGGGTTGCCAAACTTATTTTTTTCGACTATTTCCATTTTTTTCTTATTAATGACATATCTCGGAGGGTGCGCTCCATCTCCTCGGATCAAGTTCATGAATGTTTCCGACTCTAGTAAATGAAGTGCGAAGTCAGACTTCCTTAGATTTATGTTTGAACAATTTTAGAATTAATGGATCATATTCATAAGGGTGTTTTTTTTTTATCTCCCGAATCTCAGCTTAACACCAGTATGTTATTAACTAGCATATTTAATTAATAGGTAAGTGGGTTCCCCACCTTTTACAGCTCCCGGTACCAGTAAGGTCTAACCACCAGTAAACATTAAATAACTCATTATATTGACCAATTAATAAACATATAAATTAGTTTATAACCAATAACCACTTATAATAAATTATCTTACAACATAAGCATTATCAGTTTAATTCTTCGGAACAAAATCCTTTGTATTATAATCTCTCGTAATCCTTCACAATATAATCTCTCATAATCCTTCACAATATAATCTCTCATAATATAATACATTACAACATAATCCCTCACTCTATAATTATCTCACAGTAATAATACACTCTCTCTTAATAACAAAATAACATAATGGCCTTCACAGTATAATAATCCTTTACAATATAATCCCTCCGAATTGCATAATTTCTCACACTAACATAATCTTTCACAACAACATAATCCCTTACAAAATTGTAATCCCTCACAGCAGGACAATCTCTCAAAAATATAATCCTACACAACAACGTAATCCCTTATAACATTATAATCCCTTACAATAGTATAATCTCTCACAAAAAATGTAATCCTACACAACAGCCTAGTCCCTCACAATAATGTAATCCCCTCACAACAGCATAATCACTCACAATAACGTAATCTCTCACGACAACACAACCCCTCATGGTAAAGTAATTCTTAATAACTTAATCCTGTATGACAATATAATCTCTCTCAACATTAATTCTTACAGTAATATAATCTTTATATCATATATCTGTACAGCATATGATGCTTTGTTGATATTTAACTGATATTGTTTGCAGTTCAGATTGTGTTACAGTAATATAGGTTACATGTCACTGTATCTCTGGGTAATGTCAAAATTTTATGATACAATAACACATGATTCCCTCTTAATTATTTACAATTTACATATGTATAGCAGTCTTAATTTGAAAAAGGCGATGCAACATACGCCCAGTGAAAAGTAAGGGTACCAATAGTACACTCAGAGAAAACAAAATAAGTGTCCGGGGCCCAAGACTGTTCAACAGCCTCCCATCAGCCATAAGGGGAATTACCAATAGACACCTGGTTGTCTCCAAGAGGGAGTTGGACAGATATCTAAAGTCAGTGCTGGATCAACCGGGCTGTGGTTCGTACGTTGGACTACGTGCGGCCAGCAGTAGCAGCCTAGTTGATCAGGCCCTTATCCACCGGGAGGCCTGGTCTTGGACCGGGCCGCGGGGGCGTTGATCCCAGGAATACTCTCCAGGTAGATAACATTGGCTGGTCCAGAGGAAGCTCCTGCCACTGTCTTATATCCTCCCCCTCCCTCATTTTTCTCCACCAATTGTTCAGAGGTCGGCTGTAGTTTTCCCACCAACCAGGAGGACAACAACATAATTAAACAACTCAGTCTCACCCACAAACTTCTTATACGGTTATTTTTGAGACCTTAATTTACTGACCACCATTTTGTGACTGCAGTCTATGCACATTGTGTGAACTCTATTTTTTCTGAGAGTCTTGGTGGGCTACACACTCGCATGTGTTGAATTATGTCTTGGTCACTGTAGAGCATCTGTCACTTAACAACATTCTTAGTTTTGCTTCTGCGAGCATGTGTCATCATTATGTTATTTAATAGCATCGACACACTATTGAAGTACAAACATGCAAACAATGAGTCTACACTTTGCCTAGTATTGTATTCGTTCTTAAAAGAGGTTGTCTGGAGTTTATTCAGACTCAGTAAGCGGTCGCTTCTGCTTATTTAGTAGTTACTGGACTGTTTGTCCATCTTTGTAGACTCAGCCTTTGCAGGAATTGAACAGACTTTGATTACCTTGGTTTTGTCTATACTGTAATGTCTGGATTATTTAGCTAGATATTATCGCATACGTATACACTGCGGTTGGCTGGGGCCGAGAGCTTGAGTGGCGCACTTTGATTCTTGTGCGGGTTTTAAGGTTTTGTGTAATGTAATTTTTTATATTCGACTTACACAGTAGGCTTCTTCAGTCGTATACAGAGAAAACAGCAGAGATTTAAAGACGATGTAATCAGTCTATCACCTTCGAAGACGTATTTTTGAGGGGGGAGGGGGTCAGTCCTACAGAAGAGTTCTGCTCCATAGTCTGGAGCAATCTAAGGGACTGACCACTTCAAAACTACGCCTTCGAGGGTGATGGACTGGTTACTGCCTCCTCTGTATTCGCCTTAAGAAACCTACTGTGTAGGCGAAACATTTCGGAATAAAGATACCTTACTGTTGTACCTGTGTCTTACTTATCAACTTGTTGGTATTGTATACAATTATCAAATTCTTTTCCTGGGAGTTGGCAACAAGAGCAGATGCAGCCCTGACAGTAGACTCCTGCTTAGATTCGTCACTGTATACATTTTGTGATATTTTGTTACTAACAGTTAAGCGAGAAATTTCCTCTTGAGCAGTTGTTTTTGCAGTTGATTTAAGGAATATATTGCAAATGAGGATCTTGGGAGAGTTTTTCTTTTGTCTTTATGTATTTGTGTTGCAGTGTCCGTGCACGGTAGAACGAGAAGGTCGTAGTTACTCTTGCAGGAGGACGTAGAAGAGGATGGTCCTGAGAAACAATGGGGAGGCGGTGGGTGCGCATCCCATTGTTGTCATGGGGTCAACAAGTGAGCGGCGCCGGGCGCTCAGGGATCGCGGGCGCGTGGCTCGCGTGTGCCCCCATGGGCTAAGGGCTGTTTAAAGAGACACCAACAATCCCTTTAATGACGCCAAGGCCATGGGAAACGACCAATTTTCCGGCCGCGAACCTTAATCTGTCACCAGTAGGTAAATAGCCCCGGGCGCCTCCCTGGCCAGCCGCGGGGGCAGAGAAGCGTATGCAGCGTGATGAGTTGTGGCAGGACGCCTCTGTAACCCCTAGCACTAGAGGCCAGAATGGCAGTGATAGGGTTAAACTGGCTGCCCTCCCTACCAGCCCTGGGGCTCCCCGGGGCCTGCCTCCAGTACACCCGGCGGGGCTGAGCCACTAGTCCAGTACTAAACACATCACACAACACACCCGGGAAAAATCTCCCACTGTAAATTGATTTCTGTATATGAGGAATTAAGAGGGCAAGTCAGGCGACCCTTCCAGTACCCTGAGAGTGTTCACCGAGTATTCAATGAGAGTGTTCACCGAGAGTGTTCATTGAGTGTTCAATGACGGAGTGAACAACACATGTATTAAGATGCACACCTTCTCTGTAGAAATAAGTCACATGGTTTGACTTGACTGGATTATCGAAGGTTAAATCTCCCTTCTGAACTCTATCTCTCTCTCTCTCTCTCTCTCTCTCTCTCTCTCTCTCTTTCTCTCTCTGATAAGTACTGTGCGAGCCTGGTCACAGACCGGGCCGCGGGGGCGTTGACCTCAGAAACCCTCTTCAGGTATACTCCAGGTATAATCTAGAAATGATTTTATAAATATAAGTTGAAATATTTACAGTGTTTTGAGGGGTTATTATGCGCACACACATTATATATATATATATATATATATATATATATATATATATATATATATATATATATATATATATATATATATATATATAATGTGTGTGTGTATGTATGTATGTGTGCGCATAATATCTACTAACCCCTCAAAACACTGTAAATATTTCAACTTATATTTATAAAATCATTTCTAGATTATACCTGGAGTATACCTGAAGAGGGTTTCTGAGGTCAACGCCCCCGCGGCCCGGTCTGTGACCAGGCTCGCACAGTACTTATCAACTAGTGTACACAAAACAGTGTGTCTGGTTGTAATATAAACTTACACAGACATATTCAGCTCTTCACTGTACTCTCCTCTAATAGAAATATGAACAGAAAACTAAAACGGAAAATTAGCTGGACTAAGACGGTAAGACTTGGCCTAGACACTAGACCATATAGCAAGGCAACGTGAAGACTTGGCCTAGACCATATAGCAAGGCAACGTGAAGACTTAGACTAGACCATATAGCAAGGCAACGTGAAGACTTAGACTAGACCATATAGCAAGGCAACGTGAAGACTTGGACTAGACCATATAGCAAGGCAACGTGAAGACTTGGACTAGACCATATAGCAAGGCAACGTGAAGACTTGGCCTAGACCATATAGCAAGGCAACGTGAAGACTTGGCCTAGACCATATAGCAAGGCAACGTGAAGACTTGGCCTAGACCATATAGCAAGGCAACGTGAAGACTTGGCCTAGACCATATAGCAAGGCAACGTGAAGACTTGGCCTAGACCATATAGCAAGGCAACGTGAAGACTTGGCCTAGACCATATAGCAAGGCAACGTGAAGACTTGGCCTAGACCATATAGCAAGGCAACGTGAAGACTTGGCCTAGACCATATAGCAAGGCAACGTGAAGACTTGGCCTAGACCATATAGCAAGGCAACGTGAAGACTTGGCCTAGACCATATAGCAAGGCAACGTGAAGACTTGGCCTAGACCATATAGCAAGGCAACGTGAAGACTTGGACTAGACCATATAGCAAGGCAACGTGAAGACTTGGCCTAGACTATGCCACAAGTACGCTGCCAGGAGTCTAATACCTTCCATATGGCTATGAAAGCCGAGAAAGTGTTACCTAATTATATGAAGACCAGTAACAAAAGCGTCCTTGCCCCAGTACCTCGGTATCGGCCTTCGCCAGTAATGAAAACATGGGAGCTAGACGACCTCGAAGTGATGGGTACTTGCCAGCAACGAAGATGTTGAAAGTAGACGACTACTGTTTCCGTGCAAGAAAGGTATACAATACCGACAAGATGAAAGTTAAGACACATGTGCAACATCTGGGTATCTTTATTGTAGACGTTTCGCCATCCAGTGGCTTTATCAATACAGATTCTAGGACATAAATAGAAGACAGTAGAACTATATACAGAAGATGAGGTAATCAGTCTCTCAACCTTGGAGTTGGTGTTGAGAAAAAACCGTAGTTATAGTGATTCTGGAGCAAAGGCAAGGAGACTGGCGTTTATATACGCGTCAGTGGATAGGGACGTGTAGCAGACGAGGGCATAGTCACTGGTAGGCGGGATTCCTCAGTGGAAGTAGGTCCTACCCAAAGGGATGGGTTGGTTGTAGTAGCCGTGAAGGTCTTGTAGATGTTCTCTGAACCAAGATTCCATGATGTTGCGGTGTCTGACAAGTTGCGCAAGAAAGGTATACAGTACCGACAAGGTGAAAGTTAAGACTACTGTTTCTGGAAGTGACGGGCCGTCGCCACAGTGAAGATGTAGCAGAAAGACGGCCTACTGACAGGTCGTCGCCAGCAGTGAAAATATAGCAGCTAGACGACCTACCTAGAGTATACCAGGAAGCCGTTCCGGAGGTCAACGCTCCCGCTGCCTGGTCCATGACCAGTCCTTACGGTTGATCAGGGACTGATCAACCAGGATGTTGCTGATGACCACACGCAATTCAGTGTACGAACGACAGCCCGGTTGGTCAGGCACTGACTTTAGATATCTGTCCTGATCCCTCTTGAAGACAGCCAGAGGTCTATTATGTATGCTGGGAGACTGTTAAACAGTCTTCGTTCCTTGACACTTATTGTGTTTTCTCTTAGTTTACTCACAGCACCCTTGCTATTCAATAGAGTGATGTTGCACCGTCTGCCGAGTCTTTGGCTTTCATGGGGAGTGATTTCTGTGCATATTTGTAGTAATTGAAGATCCTGTATACATTCTTCAGATCTGCAGTTTCGCCTGCCTTGAAAAGTTTGTTGTTGTACAAAAGTATTCCAGTCTGCATAGAACAAGTGACTTATAAAGAATCATCAGTGTCTTAGCATCTCTTGCTTTGAAAGTTCTAATTATCCATTCTGTCATTTTTCCCGCAGTAGTGATAATGACATTGTTGTGGCCCTTCAAGTTGAGATCCTTTGACATTATCACTCCAAAGTCCTTCACATGAGTTTTCTGCTCTATTGTGTAGTTAGAATAAGTCATATTCTTCATTTTAGCTTTAAGTTCTCCATACGAGGGTAGCTGGAATTTGTCTTCACTGAACATCATACTGTTTCCTGCGGCCCATTTGAAGACTTGGTTTATATCCGCTTGTAGATTTACAGTGTCCTCGATGGATGACATTCTCATGCAAATTCTAGTATCGTCTGCATAGGAAAACACAGTGCTGTGATTTACATCTCCGTCTGTGCCAGATATGAGGACGAGGAAAAGGATGGGAGAGAGTACTGTGCCTTATGGAACAGACTTTTTCACTGTGGCAGCCTCCGACTTAACTCTGTTTACTATCACTATTATTAGGCCTGATCACAGACCGGGCCGCGGGGGCGTTGACCCCCGAAACCCTCTCCAGGTATACTCTCCAGGTATTACTCTCTCTGTTCTCTTAAAAAGTTAAAGATCTATCTGCCCCTACTGAGAGTCACTGTAACCCGGGGTGACGGGGCGTAGACAGAAGTGAAGGTATAACAGCAACACAACTAACTGACAGTCACTGTACCTGCGGGAGACTCTAAGGGAAGGCAATGCAGTATGTAGAAACCTTAATTGAAGAAGGCGAGAGAGAGAGAGAGAGAGAGAGAGAGAGAGAGAGCAGGGGTAGAGTAAGCAAAGGCACGTGATGAAAGGGAGAGCAAATTGAGGGAGGGGGGAAAAGGGGGAAAAGGGAGATGACAGGAGATAGGTAGAGGAAGGGAAGGTGATGGGTAAAGGGAGGGGAAGAGGTGGGTAGAGGGAGGGCAGGAGATAGGTAGAAGGGGAGAAGGGAAGTTCATTGATGTTGGTACCTCCACCGAGGCGTTAAGTCCCTTAGGAGGGTGTTACGTGTTCCCAGGCTCCCTCACCCCTCCCAGATCCTTCTCCTATCCCATGCTCCCTCACCCCTTCCAGACTCCCTCACCCCTCCCCGGATCCCTCTCCCATCCCAGGCTCCCGCACCCATCCCAGGATTCCTCTTACATCCCAGGCTCCTTCAACTCTCTCAGGCCCATTCTTACATCTCTTACATCCCAGGCTCCTTCATCCCTCCAAGGCTCCCTCTTACATCCCAGGCTCCTTCAAGCTTTACCTTGTTCTCGTAAGATTTTGTACTTATTAATTTTACATCACCAGCAACAAAGACACATCTGGCTCAATACCATCTGGCATATCATTCACATACAACTAAAACAGTACTGGTACTAATACCAATCCTTGCAGAACCCCACCTGTCACTCTTCCCCATTCTAACATATCTTCATGAGCAATTCCTATTTGTTTACTTCCACTATGGTGTTCTTTGATCCACCGGAATACATTCCCTGTTATTCCAGAATGCACCCCAATTTTTTTCTCTAACCTCTTTTGAGGTACGGTATCGAATATCTTCTTGCAGTCTAGGAAAATTTAAGCGGTCTTTTGTGTGTGTGCGTCTCTCTCTCTCCCTCCTGTTTCAGTTCTGTCACTTTGTCAGAGAACTCCCTCAGGTCAGTAAGATAATATTTACCATCTCAAAACCCGTTCTGATTACTGCTTTTGAAACCATTTCCTTCCAAGTGCTCTACCACTCTCTTTCATATTATATTCTCCGTTACATTATATTGCATGCATGTTAGTAATACTGGTCTTAAGTTCAATGCTTTCTGTTTGTTCCCTTACTTAATATTGTGACTACTTTCACTGTGCTTCAGATCTCTGGCAATTGTCTAATGGCCATTGACTTTTAATAGATCCCAGCTAGTGCATTAGGCAGTGCTTAGGCTCACTGCCTATAATGTAAGTTTTTTTTTACTTATTCAGTTGTTGTGTATATTTTCCAGCACCCGTCGGTGTACCCATTGATCTAATCTCTCTGGTATTTCCAGTTCATGTGTTCTCTTGTTAATACAAGATCAAATTTTTCTAGATCATCTCCTCTCTCTCTCTTGTTACGTCCTTAACATGACACAAAAAACGGTTCTATAACTACTTTCCTTTACCCAGTTCTCGATGTTTCTGGTCTCCTATATGGGTCCCAATACTCTTAGTTTCTTTGTGGTTGAAATCACTCATGATTAGTAACTATGCTGCAGCTCTGTGAGCTCTCCTTTCTTCTTTTGCTAAGGTATCAACCATTGCAGTGTTGTTTTCATATTCTTGTCTTGTGCTCCTATTACTTGTGATGAGATGTTAATCACTGCAACCATCACTCTGTGTCTCCAAGACTTGATTGTTCTCCACTCTGTTATCAGTTAGCTGCTTTCCATATGACTCTCTGATCGCGGGTTCTATCCCCGCCCGTGGTATGGTTTGCTTTCCATATGTTCTCATCTTTTCCAAACTCCACTAATTTCTAACTAGCATAGCCTCTCTTCCCCATCCCTGTTTCCTTTGTCTTTCCTTATTACCAGGTGTAATGCTCAGAATGTGGGATCAGTTATCATTTCGGATAGTTTTGTTTCTGTGATACCTGTGATGTTTTGGTTTACCTCTGCTATCCATTTTTTAAGCTTATCGCTTTTGTTTGATAATCCATTCACATTAATGAAGCACACTCTAAACTTTCTTTCCTTAACCATTCTCTGGTTGTTGTAATCTAGTTTTTCTGTCAATTGAGCATCGGTCTGGAGTTGGGTTGGTGTGTGCATCATTAGGGAGAGGGGAGTCAAGACAGCAGTTGTAGGCAGGAAGGGAGAGGAGAGAGTTTGGTGAGTTGGAAAAAAGGGCGTTGGGGATAGTGTTATCATTAGGAAAGTGGGGGATGAGGAGTGTCTTGGGATGGACCAACTAAGACAGGAGAAACAGGTGGACATAATGGAGCTCCTTGGGGTCGAGTGTTCCCTCCTCCTGCCTCCCTTTCTTCCACTTTTTTCTTTCTTAATCCCTCAGTTGTTTCCCTTCCATATCTGTCCTGTCTGAATCCACTATATATGGTAATATCACGTATTTTTCATTCTCACTTTCTGTTACGGGCTCTTGTTCCTGGCTGTATTTGTCCAGAAAAATGGCTTGATTGGGAGTACCATCCGATCCTCAATTTTTTTTTCATCTAATCTCTATATTCCCCTGAGGATCCAATGATAGATTCATTCTTACGTTTTTTCTCCTCCCGTCTTATGCTTCCTGACCTCTCTTCAGCCTCCTAGAATCAATAGGTCAACAGTAACTTCTTTCATTCTCCCATTGCCTTTCCTTCCGAATTGTTATGTCTGTCTTCACCGTCTCTCTTGCTGTTTCCTTCATCATTTTGTCCTCCTTATCTTCAGATCTCTCCATTGTGCTTTATCTTCTTTATCTATTTCACTCTCTGCTTCTCCAACCTTCATTGTTTCGGCCCCATATGCCCTCCCTTTTATTTTTTCAGTAGCTCTTTCAAGTTTTCACTTCCTCCAGAGCTTCATTTAGGTTTAATAGTCCTTTTTGCCGGTCTTATTGCCCATTCTCTTAGTTACCTCCTGAATAGAATTAAATTTTCTTTCCCATTCCTCATCAACTTAGTTATTCAGACCATTTATCATCATATCTAACTCGTCCAACTCGCCTCATGTACTTTCCTCTGCCCGGCGAGTTAACCTTATTAGCTTCGAGCCTCCTTGTGAATATAAAACAAAATATACCAGAAATTGAATAACCTTGAACATCCACAATAATATTACCTCAGTATACGATACATAGGTAGATGCAAACATTTAACTAACACATATACACATTATATTGGCATATATAGCTCCTACACAATATACACATCACACTGGGACACATACACTGACATAGGTTCTAACACATATAACATAGAATGCACCCATTATACACATTACAAAGGGACATTACCAAATAATATCTCATATAAAAATTACATAGGCGCATACACAAGTTACTGAGGCACATAAACACTACATATTCACATAGGCAAATGTTCGTATTAAATATGCACATATAGGTATTAATTAGGAACGTTTTTACATTACTTAAGAACATTAACCTTAAACAGGCACTTATACATAATATTTAGGTAATTATAAACATAAACAAATCACAGACATATTATACCGAATGTGCAGAGCAAGGTAAAAATAACTGTAATGGAGATAGGTCTATTTTAGACGCTGGTGTAGTCACTGTTTACTGGAGATAGGTCTACTTTAGAGAGTGGAGCAGCTACTGTTTACCACACACTGTAGCGCTGTTAATGCAGCTCTCAGCGCTGTTACTGCAGCTCTCAGCGTAATGAATGACTATTCCCTAAGCTTCCTGAGAGCAATAGAACCAAATTTTATTTTTACTGCGTACGAACAATCGGAAATGAATATTTAAACCTCAGTTAAAACGCAAATGTGATTACATTTTTAAGCGTTTTGCAGGGAAATGAAACGAGGAACACGAACAAGAGAGTGAGAGTGAGAGGGAGAGGGAGAGAGAGGGAGAGGGAGAGGGAGAGGGAGAGGGAGGGAGAGAGAGAGGGAGGGAGAGAGAGAGGGAGGGAGAGAGAGAGGGAGGGAGAGAGAGAGGGGGAGGGAGAGAGAGAGGGGGAGGGAGAGAGAGAGGGAGGGAGAGAGAGAGGGAGGGAGAGAGAGGGAGAGAGAGAGAGAGAGAGAGAGAGAGAGAGAGAGAGAGAGAGAGAGAGAGAGAGAGAGAGAGAGAGAGAGAGAGAGAGAGAGAGAGAGAGAGAGAGAGAGAGGGAGAGAGGGAGGGAGGGAGGGAGAGGCAGGGAGGGAGAGAGGGAGAGAGAGTATTCTCCACTTTTTTGAACTGCCTGCCGTTTCCCCTCCTCCCGCCCCCGTCTGCGACTTCTTGACAGAATAAAGAACAGAACAAGACAACTCATCTCTCGCCTGGACCCAGCCTAGACAGATCTGTCATTTCAGCAGAGCCTTTAACACCGAAAGGTGTGGGCAGCCTTACTGTTATGTACAAGGCCAATACTGTCAAAGTACCACACTTGGCTCCACTCCGAGGACAGCGAGAAGTGAGCTTCTACACCACAAGACGGGCAGCAAACAGTAACTACACTCTGTAACCTTCTCCAGAACATCACATCACCAGAGGTCATTTATTCCCAGGATAGCTCGAGTCTGGAACATTTTCCTTCAACATAATGACATCGATGACATAAACTTAATGACTTAATGAAATTGCTAACCCACAAATGGCTCCAACTTTATCCTGTTCTCTAAACAATACGAAAGGCTTTAAAATGAGCTGATGTAGCTCATAACACCAGTGCTGTAGATTACCTTAATTAAAGAATGTATATCTCAGAAGTTGATTACACTTGACAACCAAAGAAAAATGCATTCGTCAGTTACCGAGTTCAACGTATGAGCCTAAAGTGAGAACTGATGTCAGAACGTTAGGGTTTCTACTAATGTTTTTAGACATTGTTTATTAAAAATTAAGCACGTTGCATAATTGCCAAATTTAAATTAGCTACACATTATAAACGCAATGTGCAGTGTGCAGTAACTATTAATGATGAACTTGATCACTTTACAAATATGTACACATTGCAAAAAAATATGCATTAAGTGTTCAAGAAAGCTTGTGGCTAACAGTGATTTATCTGTATAGAAACAAGGGGTTATATCTCAGCTTATTAGTGTTACAACATCCCAGATATTGTGTCTGATATCTTTGTGAGGTCTTCTTCACCATGATCATCGTTCACAGCATCAAGGTTGACCAACATCTGACCTACGATATATTGTGTGGATTATCTAGGGGTTATACTCTGAATATAACCTACAGCATCATCAAAGGCTTTTTAATATATTGAACTAACGCCGCATAGCTGTCTGCTCTGTGGGCTCACAGGAAATTGTGAACCACTTGTTTTAAAGTGTACCATGTAGCCGGCTAAAATGTGTTCAGCTTTGACTAGAAAACTGGATCGGAAAAAATATCCCGAATTTTTGGCCAACAAATATTCCAGCTTTCAGTTTTGCATCAGTTAAAATCGCTCCATTTTTTTTTCATTCGGGTAAAGAAATCCCACACCTTAAAAATTTATTGCTTTTGCAAAGTTTTTCATTAGACCGGGTTTTACATGCAGTGGCGTAAGAAGCACATAGTGTTGATGTGCCAGTGACACATGATGTGTTGATGTACCAGTGGCACATGATGTGTTGATGTACCAGTGGCACATGATATGTTGATGTACCAGTGACACATGATGTGTTGATGTACCAGTGACACATGATGTGTTGATGTACCAGTGGCACATGATGTGTTGATGTACCAGTGGCACATGATGTGTTGATGTACCAGTGGCACATGATATGTTGATGTGCCAGTGACACATGATATGTTGATGTACCAGTGGCACATGATGTGTTGATGTACCAGTGGCACATGATGTGTTGATGTACCAGTGACACATGATGTGTTGATGTACCAGTGGCACATGATGTGTTGATGTACCAGTGACACATGATGTGTTGATGTACCAGTGGCACATGATGTGTTGATGTACCAGTGGCACATGATGTGTTGATGTACCAGTGGCACATGATGTGTTGATGTACCAGTGGCACATGATGTGTTGATGTACCAGTGACACATGATGTGTTGATGTACCAGTGGCACATGATGTGTTGATGTACCAGTGACACATGATGTGTTGATGTACCAGTGGCACATGATGTGTTGATGTACCAGTGGCACATGATGTGTTGATGTACCAGTGACACATGATGTGTTGATGTACCAGTGGCACATGATGTGTTGATGTACCAGTGACACATGATGTGTTGATGTACCAGTGGCACATGATGTGTTGATGTACCAGTGGCACATGATGTGTTGATGTACCAGTGACACATGATGTGTTGATGTACCAGTGGCACATGATGTGTTGATGTACCAGTGACACATGATGTGTTGATGTACCAGTGGCACATGATATGTTGATGTACCAGTGACACATGATGTGTTGATGTACCAGTGGCACATGATGTGTTGATGTACCAGTGGCACATGATGTGTTGATGTACCAGTAACACATGATGTGTTGATGTACCAGTGGCACATGATGTGTTGATGTACCAGTGACACATGATGTGTTGATGTACCAGTGGCACATGATATGTTGATGTACCAGTGGCACATGATATGTTGATGTACCAGTGGCACATGATGTGTTGATGTACCAGTGGCACATGATATGTTGATGTACCAGTGGCACATGATATGTTGATGTACCAGTGGCACATGATGTGTGTTAATGTACCAGTGGCACATGATGTGTTGATGTACCAGTGGCACATGATATGTTGATGTACCAGTGGCACATGATGTGTTGATGTACCAGTGGCACATGATATGTTGATGTACCAGTGGCACATGATATGTTGATGTACCAGTGGCACATGATGTGTTGATGTACCAGTGGCACATGATATGTTGATGTACCAGTGGCACATGATGTGTTGATGTACCAGTGGCACATGATATGTTGATGTACCAGTGGCACATGATGTGTTGATGTACCAGTGGCACATGATATGTTGATGTACCAGTGGCACATGATGTGTTGATGTACCAGTGGCACATGATGTGTTGATGTACCAGTGGCACATGATATGTTGATGTACCAGTGGCACATGATGTGTTGATGTACCAGTGGCACATGATATGTTGATGTACCAGTGGCACATGATGTGTTGATGTACCAGTGGCACATGATGCATACTGAATTCTCCTGGGAATTGGTCCATCTTGCTGGTTATTCTTTGACACTAAAATATGATATGAGTCGTTCCTGCTATTCTAAAAGCATAAGAAGCGCATGCTTTACGTGTACACAAGACGCATGTCATGTCATGTCAGCACATGTGTGTCAAGTGTAATGAAAATGTTTTGTTAGCTTCAGAAGCACTTACTGGAGTCATATGTTTTTTTTCATACCAAGAGTATTGTGCCATGGGCACGAATGGCTTGCAGTTGCCATTGCTGAAAAGCACTTAGTTCAGGTGAAGCTTCTTAGAGTCGACAGAGAGCCTTCTCTACCAGTTGCAAAATTCTGCTGTTACCGGAATGGCTCTGCATAGGGCTTTCTGCTTACTGTACCACGGTTCGATCTCCTGACCATTAGCCTATGTATTCACACACTCAAACACACGCACGCACACACCATGAGTGGTTCCGGCATAGGGTATATTACGTAAGAAAGGACCTTCGGCGCTAGTGATCACGTGGTCCAGAGTTTCGAATACCCTGTGGAATTAACAGTGACAGCACCTCACCCACTCTCTTATTTGCTCTCTTTGTACATTCCCTCACCACTCTCTTAACTTTCTCTTTTTTTCTCCATATACTCCTCCCTGTTTATATCATTTCTGTTTTGCAAAAATCTCTCATATGCTAACTTTTTCTTTCCCATTTTCTTTACCTCATCATCCCACCAGTCGCTCCTATTACCTCCTTCACCTACCCTCCTTATCCACAAACTTCTGCCGGCCACTCTAGCAGTGCATTTTTAAATCTACCCCATATTTCTTCAACCTCATTGCCTAAACGTCTTTCAATACAATGTTCAGTCAAAGCTTCCCCTCATTATCATTTACCCCCCCGCCACGTTTCGGTCCGACTTGGACCATGAATAAGTCACACTAAAGTTAGAAGGGAAGGAGGCAAGAATATATACGAGAGTGAGCAGGTAACGGGAGTAGTAGAAAGAGAGGAGGGAATAATGATAGAAATAGTGGTGGTGGGGGTGGTAGTAGTAGCTGGACTGGAGGGAAGTGGATGGTGGGAGTATAGGGCGAGTGGGAGGACTGCAGGGGGGAGTATAGGGCGAGTGGGAGGACTGCTGGGGGAAGTATAAGGCGAGTGGGAGGACTGCATGGGGGAGTATAGGGCGAGTGGGAGGACTGCAGGGGGAGTATAGGGCGAGTGGGAGGACTGCAGGGGGGGAGTATAGGGCGAGTGGGAAGACTGGAAAGGAAGTGGAGAGTGAGTGGGAGGATAGAAGAGGGAGTAGAGGGGTGGGTGGGAGTACTGAAGGGTGAGTGGGAGGACAGGAAGGTAAGTGAAAAGACTAGAGGGTGAGTGAGGGAGTGAAGGACGAGTGGGAAGATTGAACGGAGAAATGGAGGAATGATAGGATAGGATTGAGAATGGAGGGCGAGTGGGACGAATGAAAAGAGGGAAAGTGGGAGGACTGGAGGGAGCGTGGAGGGTGAGTGGGAGGGAGTAAAGAGTACTGCCTCCACTACCATATTGATCACTGCCTACTTCTTTGTCTCCCTAGCGTAGCCCTTCCTTCCCCCTCCCTCTCTCCCTGTAAACTTCCTCCCTTACCAGCTTTCTCTCTCCCGACTTCCATACTTCATCCCTACCTTCATGTTTTTTTCTGTACTCTTACCATACCTCTCTTCCTCTTCCTCACTGCCTCTACCACACCTCTTCCTCTTCCTCACTGCCTCTACCACGCCTCTCTTCTTCTTCCTCACTGCCTCTACCACACCTCTTCCTCTTCCTCACTGCCTCTACCACACCTCTTCCTCTTCCTCACTGCCTCTACCACGCCTCTCTTCTTCTTCCTCACTGCCTCTACCACACCTCTTCCTCTTCCTCACTGCCTCTACCACACCTCTTCCTCTTCCTCACTGCCTCTACCACACCTCTCTTTCCCTCTAACTTCTTCATCGACCTGCCTCCCACCCAAATTTAGCAACACCTTCCCTCCATTCTTTTTTATTTCCTCCATTTTCTTTCCCCTTCTACAACTCGCCTTCTCACACCCACACCTCCCTTCCTCCTTCCCTTTACAGCACCCAACTCCCTCCCTCCATTATCCACACCCATGTCCCTCCCTCCATTATCCACAGCCATGTCATTCCCTCCATTATCCACACCCATGTCATTCCCTCCATTATCCACACCCATGTCATTCCCTCCATTATCCACAGCCATGTCATTCCCTCCATTATCCACACCCATGTCATTCCCTCCATTATCCACACACTTATTCCTCCAACAAACATACCACCTTCCCTCCCCCACCAGTTACTTTCACCACTATTAACCTTCTCTTCCCTGCCTAAAGGGCACACGTCACCAAAACAAAAATTAGGCTGATAGTGTAGATTACAGGGAAACTGTTAGAATCCTCTCTTAACAAAGGCTTATTCGGCACTTTGTTAAGTTATCAGTGCGTTGTAATCTGCTGTACGTGCCTCTCCCACCACTCTCCCTCACACACACACACACACACACACACACACACACACACACACACACACACACACACACACACACACACACACACACACACACACACACACACACGCACACACGCACACACGCACACACACACATACACACACACGTACACACACACACACACACACACACACACACACACACACACACACACACACACACACACACACACACACACACACACACACACACACACACACACACGCACACACACACACACGCACACACACACACACAGACACACACACTTACACACACACACACACTCACACACACACACACACACACACACACACACACACACACACACACACACACACACACACACACACACACACACACACACACACACACACACACACACACACACACACACACACACACACACACACACACGAATCTGTTAAAACAAAAGTACTGAACAGCACTACAACATACCTATACTTCAACTTTCAACTTCAACTTTCAACTTCAACTTTCAACTTCAACTTTACTTAAACACAGACAACCCGCGGCTTTCATTCAGAACGTAACATATGAAGATAAGATTGAATCATTTTGACGGAAAATCCCCAGGGGACGTGAGTCGGCGATTAGCCACTGGTCCCGATATAGGATTAAATCCGTCTCCAGGGAACGTTTAGCAGCGCACACCGATGCTATTACTGGTACCCTGGGAACTGGGAAGGAGACGGACCCTACTAAACAGAGTATTAAAGAGGGAGGGAGCCTGGAGGAGTACCACTGTGGGAAACAAACATACATTACCACCCATGATATTGTCATGATATTTAGGAACACATGGTCGTGATCTCAGGGTAATGATCCAAAGTGATCCGAAGAAGGGATGGGTAACCCCTTGAATCAAGAGCCCTTCATCATTATCACTGCACCTGTCCTACTTGAAATGAATTCACTCGCGTTAAGCAACAGACACAAGGTTTAAGAATTTAACTTATCGAATATATCTCAAATTCTTCCCAAATTTTATTAATTATAAATGAGTCTAATTTGTATAATCCTAAACCAATATTCATATTAATTTCAAAACTATTTTGGTGGAAAGGATGGTTGTGGAGAGATGACGAGGAGGGAGTGGGGGTTGTGGGAGTTGTGGCTAGTGGGTGGGGAAAGGAATAGGCTGGGGTAAGTGAGACGGGGGAAGCTAGACGATGAATGACGTGATGTTGGAGAAGCAGGATGGTAGTGGATGAGTGTGTGGCGGGGGTTGTGGTGGATCTGGAGGGGACGGGGTGGATGGGGCTCAGAAGGCAGGGTAAAAAAAAAAAATCACTGGAAGAAGTGGTGAGGGATGGCAGGGATATAGAGCAGCGGAGAGATGTGATGGGTGGGAGGATCATCACGGGATCATCACGTCAGAAGTGAGTACTGCTGAATGGACCAAGTATTAATGGCTCCTTGGTAGGGTAAAACATTATAAACACACACACACACACACACACACACACACACACACACACACACACACACACACACACACACACACACACACACACACACACACACACACACACGTGATAACGACATACAAAATACTACGTAGAATATATAAGGTGGACAGAGACAGGATGTTCCAGAGAGGGGACACGGAAACTAGGGGTCACAATTGGAACTTGAAGACTCAGACGAGTCGAAGGGATGTTAGGAAGTATTTCTTTATTCATAGAGTTGTCAGGAAGTGGAATAGTATAGTAAGTGATGTAGTGGAGGCAGGAACCATACATAGTTTTAAGACGAGGTATGATAAAGCTCAGGGAGCAGAGAGAGAGGACCTAACAGCGATCAATGAAGAGGCGGGGCCAGGAGCTGAGTCTCGACCTCTGCAACCACAATTAGGTAAGTACACACACACACACGCGCGCACACACAACAGATATTTGCACGGACGCTAGTTGACAGGTGACTGAGCTCAACTACGATAAGTTTGACAAAACAATCTGGAATGGCTTCCGGAGGTCAAACAAGTAGAGTAGGTGACAAACAAGTGGAGTGGGTGACAAACAAGTGGAGTAACAAACAAGTGAAGTAAGTGATAAACAAGTGGAGTAGGTGAGAAACAAGTGGAGCAGGTGACAAACAGTGGAGAAGGTGGCTGAAGAAATACTTCCTAACATCCCTTTGACTCATAAGAGTCTTCAGCTTGCAGTTGTGACCCCATGTTTCTGTGTCCCATCTCTGGAACATCCTGTCTTTGTCCACCTTGTCAATTCCTCTCAGTGTTTTATATGTCGTTATCATGTCTTCCCTGACCCTCCTGTCCTCCAGTGTCGTCAGGCCGATTTCCCTTAACCTTTCTTTGTAGGACAATCCCCTTAGCTCTAGAGCTAGTCTTGTTGCAAACCTTCGCACTTTCTCAAATTTCTTGACGTGCTTGACCAGGTGTGGATTCCCAACTGGTACTGCATTCTCCAATATGGGCCTGAAATATATGGTGTACAGAGTCTTGAACGATTCCTTACAGAAGTATCGGAACGCTGTTCATATGTTTTCCATACGCCCGTATGCTGCAGCAGTTATCTGATTGATGTGCGCCTCAGATGTGCTCGGTATTATACTCACCCCAAGATCTGTCTGCGGTCTTCTTTGCCCTTTCCCGATCTTCATGACTTTGCATTTGGCGGGGTTAAATTCAAGGAGCCAGTTGCTGGACCAGGCTTGTAGCCTGTCCAGGTCTCTTTGTAGTCCTACCTGATCCTCGACCGATTTAATTCTCCTCATTAACTTCACATCATCTGCAAACAGGGACACTTCTGAGCCTATCCCTTCCGTTATGTCATTCACATATACCAAAAACAGAACAGGTCCTAGGACTGACCCCTGTGGAACCCCGCTCGTCACAGGTGCACACTCTGGCACCTAGTCACGTACCATGACTCGTTGCTGCCTCCCTGTCAGATATTCTCTGATCCATTGCAGTTCCTTTCCTGTTACGTGTGCCTGATCCTCTAGCTTTTGCATTAACCTCTTGTGAGGAACTGTGTCAAAGGCCTTCTTGCAGTCCAAGAAAATGCAGTCAGTCCACCCCTCTCTCTCTTGTCTTACTTCTGTTACCTTTTCATAAAACTCCAGTAGGTTTGTGAAAGGATTTTTCTTCCCCGAAACCGCGCGCGCGCGTGTGCGTATGCGTGCGTGTGTGTACTCACCTAGTTGTACTCACCTAGTTGTGCTTGCAGGGGTCGATTCATCGCTTCTGGCCCGGCCTCTTCACTGGTCGCTACTGTGTGTGTGTGTTAGTTTCCATTTTGTCATAGACACATGTCGATTAGACACTCAGCTTGTTGTATATACGTGCATGTATGTGCAAAACAACCACTGTGAAAAAATAGAGAAATTCCAAGCGCTTTCGTGACTATTCACATTATCATGTGTATGTGTGTGTGTGTTTCTGTGTGTGCGTTCGCGCGTGCCATATTTAATTCTCAAATAATTATCATTCAGCAATTTTCATATTTATTACACTTCAATAATAGCTTTATTTAATATCCTAGTGTTGGTCTCCTCCTCCTCCCTCCCGTCTCCCTCTCCCTCCTCTGTCTCTCTCTCCCTCCCCTGTCTCCCTCTCCCTCTCCCTTCCCTGCCTCCCTCTGAACCATCCGTCAAGGGATGGGCGTGCACGTGTCAACAAATGACGTCACGGGGTAGCACGTGCAGCACGCATCTCGCGCCTCATCTGAATTTCATCAAGACCTTTGCCACGTGTTGGCCGCGCGGCGCCTTGATGCTTAGCGGTGCATTAATTTCGCGACACCGTAAACATGTTTTCCTGTCTCTTGAGGAATTGTGAGGGACTCAAAATTTGGTATAAATCCGAGCAAGCTTGGGTCTAATAGGACGGCAAGAGACAGAGAGGAAACACCTCTCCCAGGCTGTGTACCAACGCTGTCTCCGCCAAGAATTTAATATACAACTACGCGTCTCAGTACGTTTCCTTTTGATGATCTCTCATCAAAACAGTGAGAATACGTGTCCTTATCCGTAAAACTGCATGATAATTTCAACACACGCATTCCGAATATAAGTAAAAATACAGTTCTCTGCATTGTTAATGAGAGCAGTCGTAGTGTGGAAAGTTCAGAATGAAAGGTGACATGTGTAAGGAAGCCGAATGGGTGAGGATACGGAGGCGGCGGCCCAGTGTTGGGGGAATAACAGAAGAACATGGTAGTGGAGGGGATGGATAGGAGGCAGGCAAGAAGTTATTACCTCTTCTCTCTCACCCATGTGCTACCAGGCACACCTGACACTGATACATCACAAGACATGTACACCAGAGGTGCGGGTCTCTCAGTGTTTATACACTAGTGATAAAAGTGTTCTTCACAGGTGGTAAACAGGTTATAAGCAAACCACGTTACAAGCAGGTCTAATGCCACTCGCAGTCATAAATTTGAAACTCTTAACCAACTAACAGGACACATGTCTAATCCATACATGTTTGGCTGACACATGTGTCATACACCTGAGATTGAAACATACATTCGCCTGTTTGTGGTTGCGGGTCGATTCATAGCTCCTGGCCCCGCATCGTCACTGATCGCACTCCTGAGACATGCATATGACTCATACATGTGTGACTGACATACGTGGTTCACACACCTGAGTCAATCATGTCTAGTCACACACCTGAGGCTGACATATTTGTCACGCACCTGAAGCTAACACATATGTGGTCCACATGCTTGAGAATGACACATACGTGGTTCACAGACTGACAGCCAGCGCCTGCCTCGTGGGGTGGCAAGTGATGTGTTGTGATGGCCACTGTTACAGTGTCACCTTTCTCACCAGCTCTTACCGTCGTAAATATTCGTTCCTCTGTGGAAAGTATGTCTCTTATTTTTACAGCTGTTACCTTTCATTATTTGGGGAACTATATATTTTTACGTAACATTAGATTATGTGTTTATTCTCTCATCCGTCGTTTCATGCCTTCAGTTTATGGAGTGAGCGAAGCACTGGTCATGTTGGTAACTGTTGTGTGTACTTCTCTACCGTGACCTGTGAGTTAATGGTTCCAACAAGCCAGCTGGGAGACTTGCACAGCATCGTGAATGAGGTGCTACTTAACTTTACCTTTATTTATGCTACATTGAATGAGCCTGTGTCATTCTTCTTCGCCCACTCATCATCTAGGAGACTCCAGCCAGCTTGTTTTTTCGACTCATACAGTAACGATTCACTCGAGCCTGCGTCTGCAGCTGCTTCAGTACTTTACACTGTGATGATTATCATGCGCCTCTCATTAAGAGTAATGTCTCCCATTCCACAGGCGCTATATGACCCCCTACGAATTTGCCCATTTCCACAGAATAAAAAAAACTAACAATTTTGAATGACATACATCTATCTTTAATTGCTGTTGCATCTTTAGAAATAGTTTTATGCTGGGTATGTGCAAATTTTGGTGGAGTCTTAGTAATAACTGGAAAGTGCATCTTCTGGCCGGCTTCAAAGCTTAAGTGCGGAAGTGTTTTTCTCAGTGGATTACAGGTTATGTAAGTATAAATGCGCTAATTTTATTAAACCAGTTGGTTACCATGAAGTTATTGAAAATATCTCGTTTCAGCAGATGTAAGTCAGTGTTCGAATTTACTAGGTTATCCTAGGCTAAATTTACATAAGTTTTTTTTTTATGTGCCTATAACATCCGTGTACTCTTAATAAAACATACTTACAGATATGCTTACTTGTACTCACTTAAACTTTAAATGTTGGTTTATGTGGCTCCCAATTTGTATTTTTTTAATAATAGAAATTGGGAAAATGGAAATACAGGTTTTCATGGGATAATTATTGATTTACTCGTTTGATGATCATTAACCCGGCAGTGATCAGACTTGATAATGCAACTTCTCGGTGACTTCAGACATAATAAGCTGGAATACTGTAAGATATTTGTCTCTAAGATAACAAGAGAGTGCCTCTGCAGTTTAGCTTCAAAGCTGATTTTTCTTAATGGTTGGTTTGAATTGCCTTTGGGATATTTATGTCTTAATTTGCCATTTTTATTAAAGAAACTGGAATGTTACTTTCCGTGTGATAACTTGTGAATACCTATTTTGATTCACCTCAAACGTCAATGCTAATTTTAGCCGCATTAGAAAACTTATGTCATTTAGGTGCATTGAAGTGCAGAAGTTGTGGATCATGCGATACAAGGATACTTTTCTCGGAAGGCCCAGCGACCGAAATACATTTAGCATTAATTCGGTCTTATAGAATTCACCTGTGTTGTGTTTTTCTCGTATTTTTTAATGATTTTTGTCAAGCAGAACACAGTGATCTGCCAGGCTTAAGTACCCTTCAGACCTCTGAATTTATTTCCTCATTTAAGGCTGGTACTTGTAATAACATCAAAATAATATTAATAACTGCAACAAAAACTTCGTTTTCAATAACACCAACAACATTGGCAACAATAACATTCCCACCATTAACTTTTTATAAATCAACAAGAAAAAGAAAATCTGTATTAATAACAGTTAAAAGCACATAATAATCAACAAAACATCATCGTTATCACAATAATAATGATAATGGATAAAGGATTACCATGATCTTCATTAGCCGAGGCACCATATTTATAACTCGCTCAACACTGGTGTTGACAATAAACGGATCATGACAGATCCCTTGAGCTCCTGAGTATTTAAGGTTCGTTAGTCGACAGATTTTAGCATTTTATAAACAGTTGGGTAATATACACCGTGGACACTACTGTGATATGAAGCTTTATTGTTTACAAAGGTAGAACACCTAGAATCACATCTTAGTAAGTAATCTTTATTTTTTTAAGGGATGGATTGTTAAGCCACCTGAAGACCTCTATCATACATAATCAGAAGCTATCTTGGGTAGGCATCATGTGACTAAGATCCGCGTCACAATGAATTTTCCCATTTATTCTGACAAAATTAAGTACCATCTAGCAATGATAAAACTAGATGTGGAGTACGTGTTGTATAATGAGCATTTTCTCATGTAATTATGTATACTTTGGTTTCTTAGCACTTTAGTTTATGTTAGAAGTTACTTAATGAGTAACAGGAAATATTAAGTGTTTATAGAATATTTATTTTTAACAAATCACTACACGCGCATTGTGCGGCTAGCATATTCTACTTGAGAGGTACCCTTGTGGGTTTAGCGCTTAGTTATGATCACAATAAATTAATAATACATGAGAGGTATATTGTGGGAACAAAAATTAGCCGATATATTCCATCACACTCGTTGGATTATTCGTATCAGTTATAGAAATCTATTGTCCTGAGCTGGGAGAATTCAGTAAGGCAGTAATGATATGGTCAGGTATTCAAGTATGGGTTCAGTAGGAGGGACCAAAGAAACAGGAGGGTATGAAGGGAAAACTAAATATAAGTGGGGAGTCTGGCAGTCGATATGCGATTTACATTTGATGAGTTTTACCGCTGACTTGGAAAATAAACTTCGGCTTATTTTAATATTATTATTATAAATAGTTTTCGATATTGATATTAGATTGCTACATTTTTAGGTTTCGGAGAGAATTCTTCGTAGTTCAGTGGTCTATCCTTCTCACAGCTGAAAGATTGAAGGGTCCTGGATCAAACTTGGACGCGGCGAGACGCACGGGCAATATCTCCTAACACCTGATGCCTCGGTAAATAGATACCTGTGAGTGAGTCGATTGCTGTTTGTCGCATGCTAGGAAAAGACCTGGTGATCAAAGCGAAAATCCTCTAGAGATAAAAAAAAAATACGAAATAAATCTTTTTTTTTCTGCTGGTGAACATACCATGGATCATTATGACACGATGGCTGTCATGTTGGATACGTTTAATGTGCCTCACCTCACGAGGCATAGTTGTGCTTAATAGTTTCCAGAGTAATATTAGGCACGTTCAACGAGCCATGGATATTATGCCGTAGAGACTGGCTCAAGAGATCTATATCTCTGGTATTATGGCAGGAAATTGAGAATAGATGAAATATTTTACCAGTGTTTAAGAATTAATGTTTACGATATTTTGTGAAAATGGTGAAGTGTGAAGGGCTCTCTTCTTTTACAAAACTGGATACATCAGTAGTGTGCTGTTACCTTATCTTAACTCTGTATGATAAGTAGCTTAAGTAGCTTTTGTTGACATACATAACTATTTCCTGATTATATTGTATCACAAAATGGGGTACATACATAGTGTTGAAATTCGTCATCCTGAGTTGGGAGAGAGAGAGAGAGAGAGAGAGAGAGAGAGAGAGGGCGGAGGGAATCGAATGGGCAAGAGAAAGGCGAGACAGCCTCTTTTCGCTAATACTTCACGAGGTTAGAATTCAAACGAGATCTAACAAAAGCCACTTAGTGAAGATTTAGAAAGATTAGCATAGCCACTAATTGTGACTCAATGCATAATAATGAGAGCTTTTGATTTCTGTATTTGAACTCTTGCAAATTCCTAAAAAAATTATTGCGCCTTTTTTAGATTTATAGACAAAAGTGAGACAAGCACTAACCTCTGCCACTAGTATTGAGTTTTAATAAGAAACTGGAGTATTAGATTTCACGAAATTACTTACGACTGCTTCCTCTGATTCATCTCAAATCTTCAGTGTTAATATTTAATCACATAAGAACCTTATTTAACATACTACACTCGTGTGTATTGACGTAGACAAGGCTGGAGTTATGGAATAAACAAAACCTTTTTTGGATCGTACATTCACTTAAATACATCATTATAATAATGATAATGCTGATGATGATGATGATGATAATAATAATAATAATAATAATAATAATAATAATAATAATATAATAATAATAATAATAATCTTCATTTCTTTGAAGTTACATAGACTTTATTTAGAGATAATAATTTAATATTCCAGTAAATGTAAATCGTTGATTCTTTTCTTCGTGTTATCCTTCGTGTCGAGTCTCTTGTAAAGCCTTACACTCTCTTCCCATAATAATGTTGTATGGTGGTGGCAGTGGTGAGCCTGGGATGCGGGCGGCCCACTATTGTGGAAGGGACGCACAGGGGAACCCAACACAGTAAACTCCTAGTCCTCGTACACAAGTGTACTGCAGTGTCCTGATTCGTCTTACATATGGGAACAAGTGTCCGGGAGTGGGCCCAGTATTGTGCTGTTACAAACCCAAGGTGGCTGGGTGGCGCTGTCTGGTAAAGAACGATCCTCAAACATCACTACTTGGGAATATTTTTTGGTCTTTTTGTGACGAAATACGTTGCGTTCTAAATCATAAAATTTTATGGCTATAATCAAATATTTTTTCTCTAGTGCTGCGCTAGCTTATACTAGGAGTCAGATTATTATTTATAATCATGGGGAGCGCTAAACCCATAGGGATTATACAGCTCCTGTGGAGGGGGGGGGGAGGTTGTGGAAGGTATTCAGATTCGATTCAGAACTACGAGTCAGAGAGACGAAACGAAAGTCTCCTTGAGTCTCTGACTTCCTGTATTTGCTCAACAAGACACAATCCCAAACTATGAAAAAAGTACAGAATAAATTTAGTCCCCAGAGAGCCAGGAAGCTACTGCAGGAACCACACATGATTTTATCTTCAGATATGGTAATAAGATGAAAGTAATAATGTGAAACATAGTTTATTCACACCATCACATTAACATAAAAAATATCTCTTCATCCTCCTGTTATCTCCTCAGAGAGACTGGGAGATCTTTGCCTCTCGTGCTGTTCAACCATCATTATTGAATATTAACACTTCTAGAGATTTCACTCATATTTATGATATTTATAGCTGGTACAATGGCTGACTCGATGGTCTGGAGTTTTGTGATTCTCTGATCGCTGGTTCTAACCCCACCCATGGTATGGTTTAATCTATCATTTGTTTGTGTGTTTGTTTTCCTCACCCAAGTCATATTATATATACATTAAGTCCAAAGGAAACTTATCATTCTTACCCTTTACCAGGTAGGCCAATAATTGTATGGTCCTCGTTTTTTTTTTTTACGCATGTCATCCTACTCCCATTGCATCGCTGGGTTCCAATTTTCTAGTTCTGACCAATCACAGGCCTTCTACAAGTCGCTCCAGCTAATATATGAGCGTAACACAAAGAGATTAACAGTAGTTAATCTCTTTGTGTTACGCTCATATAATCTCCAATTTCACCAATTTGCAATGTCGGTAAGTATTTGCTTTCATGTCTAGTGCATAACTGAATGGTTTAGGCATATTTTGTGAGGCAAAACGTGTCTGTATCATGCAATAAAAAAAGGCTTGGAAAAAGAACAATAAATTTATTGACCTAATTGGTAAAGGCAAAAATAGAAATTTCATTGAATATTTTTTTCAAATTGTATAATACAGATATGAATTCTGTAGTGGTTTGGGTGTGTGTGGGATGCTTTTGTTGTCCTTCCAGATGGATAAGGACTTGTTTTATGGCGCTGCATCCAAGAAGATATCCAAATATATCTGTAGTCTTGAGGATAGTGACCCAGAACAAGAACCTGCTGGTCTGGAATCGCTTGACAGTGGTAATGAATACCTGCGCATGTGTCAAATGATGATGAGAAAGAAGGTAGATCAGCTGAAAAACAGAAAATAACCAAGAAAAAGAGTTATTAGCATCGAGGAATATTGTGATGATGAGCTCGCTCTTCAAGCTGAGAAACTCTGGGAGCAGAATGACATCAAAATGACATACTTAATGACCGTTTACCTGCACATGTTTGCTACTGAAGCCTGTCAGGCTTGATATCTCTGTCAGTGTACGATCACAATCACAAAAGTTAAGATATAGCAGTATAAGAACTCCTGGACCTTCAACAAGTACTTCCCTTACTTCCAGTGTTAACAGTGATGATTGTGATTTGCCAAGCTTGAGTGCTTGTGCGTGTGAGTGCTTGTGCGAGTGCTTGTGCGTATGAGTGCTTGTGTGTGTGTATGCGTGTCTGCGTGCGAGTGGTAGTACGTGTGTGTGCTTCACACTGATGGAAGTGATGGCTAAGTTAACCGGGTCGTTATTGCTTTTCGTTCTGTTCATATAGCCACAGTTATTACATTGTTAATGTTAGTATAGCAATTCTTACCTCTAGTGTTCTCGTTACTTGTGTTTGCCTGGGTATTTATTTTTATGCGTATGGTGTGTTACATATTTGTAGTTAGAACCAGTGTTCAGTCCATCCTCCCAGTACACGCTTGGTCTTCATACTTGCCTCAGTGTTCAGTCCATCCTCCCAGTACACGCTTGGTCTTCATACTTGCCTCAGTGTTCAGTCCATCCTAGTACACGCTTGGTCTTCATACTTGCCTCAGTGTTCAGTCCATCCTCCCAGTACACGCTTGGTCTTCATACTTGCCTCTTCTTGACTCAAAACTTTCCTCCGTAATTTAAATTATATAAATATTTTTAGGTGAATTTAATATAAATTATTTTTAATATGCGATTAGTTTACTGCCAGTGATTAAATCACACTACCAGCGTAGTTGTGTCCAGCGCTGCTAGTGTAGTAGAACGATCACACTACAGCCTAGTTGTGTCCAGCGCTGCTAGTGTAGTAGAACATCACACTACAGCGTAGTTGTGTCCAGCGCTGCTAGTGTAGTAGAACGATCACACTACACTCCAGCGCTGCTAGTGTAGTAGAACATCACACTACAGCGTAGTTGTGTCCAGCGCTGCTAGTGTAGTAGAACGATCACACTACAGCCTAGTTGTGTCCAGCGCTGCTAGTGTAGTAGAACATCACACTACAGCGTAGTTGTGTCCAGCGCTGCTAGTGTAGTAGAACGATCACACTACAGCCTAGTTGTGTCCAGCGCTGCTAGTGTAGTAGAACATCACACTACAGCGTAGTTGTGTCCAGCGCTGCTAGTGTAGTAGAACGATCACACTACCAGCCTAGTTGTGTCCAGCGCTGCTAGTGTAGTAGAACATCACACTACAGCCTGTTGTGTCCAGCGCTGCTAGTGTAGTAGAACGATCACACTACAGCCTAGTTGTGTCCAGCGCTGCTAGTGTAGTAGAACGATCACACTACAGCCTAGTTGTGTCCAGCGCTGCTAGTGTAGTAGAACGATCACACTACAGCCTAGTTGTGTCCAGCGCTGCTAGTGTAGTAGAACATCACACTACCAGCCTAGTTGTGTCCAGCGCTGCTAGTGTAGTAGAACGATCACACTACAGCCTAGTTGTGTCCAGCGCTGCTAGTGTAGTAGAACGATCACACTACCAGCCTAGTTGTGTCCAGCGCTGCTAGTGTAGTAGAACGATCACACTACCAGCCTAGTTGTGTCCAGCGCTGCTAGTGTAGTAGAACGATCACACTACCAGCCTAGTTGTGTCCAGCGCTGCTAGTGTAGTAGAACGATCACACTACAGCCTGTTGTGTCCAGCGCTGCTAGTGTAGTAGAACGATCACACTACCAGCCTAGTTGTGTCCAGCGCTGCTAGTGTAGTAGAACGATCACACTACAGCCTAGTTGTGTCCAGCGCTGCTAGTGTAGTAGAACATCACACTACCAGCCTAGTTGTGTCCAGCGCTGCTAGTGTAGTAGAACGATCACACTACCAGCCTGTTGTGTCCAGCGCTGCTAGTGTAGTAGAACGATCACACTACCAGCCTGTTGTGTCCAGCGCTGCTAGTGTAGTAGAACATCACACTACCAGCCTAGTTGTGTCCAGCGCTGCTAGTGTAGTAGAACGATCACACTAAAGCCTAGTTGTGTCCAGCGCTGCTAGTGTAGTAGAACATCACACTACCAGCCTAGTTGTGTCCAGCGCTGCTAGTGTAGTAGAACGATCACACTACCAGCCTGTTGTGTCCAGCGCTGCTAGTGTAGTAGAACGATCACACTACCAGCCTGTTGTGTCCAGCGCTGCTAGTGTAGTAGAACATCACACTACCAGCCTAGTTGTGTCCAGCGCTGCTAGTGTAGTAGAACGATCACACTACAGCCTAGTTGTGTCCAGCGCTGCTAGTGTAGTAGAACATCACACTACCAGCCTAGTTGTGTCCAGCGCTGCTAGTGTAGTAGAACGATCACACTACCAGCCTGTTGTGTCCAGCGCTGCTAGTGTAGTAGAACATCACACT
>NC_091340.1:2384352-2394352 GCF_038502225.1 Cherax quadricarinatus | reverse complement strand
AAAAGATGAGAAGTGAAGAGCCTTGTTTTGAACCTGATCCATTTATAATATATTTCTATCATTTAGGAAATCGACAGAGAACGATACTAAATCAATCTTGTGTTTAATATTTACAGACATAACAACAGATTTAGACCTGGGAAAATACAGATATAATGTACGTAAAAACATAGACATGGGACAGTATACTCACATTGTACATAAAAACCGGTAAACAAAGCCACTATTACGCTCAGTGTTTCAGTCAGATTGTGTTATTTTAGATGCTGTGAAAGCCAGGATTGTTATTATAGTCAGGGAAAGCGTTAAACTAATAGGGGCCGTATAGTGTTTCGGAAATGGGAGGTAATCAAGTTTAATTCAATGAAAGAAAACGTAGCTCTGATTCCTTGGACCATGAGCCCAGTATCAAGGGTGTGTCAGCAGAACAATATTATTGTTCCAGAAACTCTTCCACAGGAATAAAAAAAAATCTCATAAGCGATATCTCCACCAGAAATTTGAGAAAAAGATACAACTTAAACTTTTGTGTGAGTGGCTAGTAGCTTGATAGTAGCGACCTCAGTTAACAACCAAATAACCCGGGTTCGATCCTAGGACGGGTAAAACTGTTGTCCGCTGTTCACTTGCAGAAAATAAGCACCCGGGTTTTAGTCAACTGTTGAAGCTCGCATTCTGTGAATGTTGAGTTACAGTGTACTTTAGACACAACTGGTCTTTGTAACGAAGTTCGACAACAACTTAGCCTTTAAATACAAGTGTAACAGCAGTACTGGTGTAAGAGCAGTACTGGTGTAACAGCAGTACTGGTGTAACAGCAGTACTGGTGTAACAGCAGTACTGGTGTAACAGCAGTACTGGTGTAACAGCAGTACTGGTGTAACAGCAGTACTGGTGTAGCAGCAGTACTGGTGTAACAGCAGTACTGGTGTAACAGCAGTACTGGTGTAACAGCAGTACTGGTGTAACAGCAGTACTGGTGTAGCAGCAGTACTGGTGTAGCAGCAGTACTCGTGTAACAGCAGTACTGGTGTAACAGTAGTACTGGTGTAACAGCAGTACTGGTGTAACAGCAGTACTGGTGTAACAGCAGTACTGGTGTAACAGCAGTACTGGTGAAACAGCAGTACTGGTGTAACAGCAGTACTGGTGTAACAGCAGTACTGGTGTAACAGCAGTACTGGTGTAACAGCAGTACTGGTGTAGCAGCAGTACTGGTGTAGCAGCAGTACTAGTGTAACAGCAGTACTGGTGTAACAGTAGTACTGGTGTAACAGCAGTACTGGTGTAACAGCAGTACTGGTGTAACAGCAGTACTGGTGTAGCAGCAGTACTGGTGTAGCAGCAGTACTGGTGTAGCAGCAGTACTAGTGTAACAGCAGTACTGGTGTAACAGCAGTACTGGTGTAACAGCAGTACTGGTGTAACAGCAGTACTGGTGTAGCAGCAGTACTGGTGTAACAGCAGTACTGGTGTAGCAGCAGTACTGGTGTAACAGCAGTACTGGTGTAGCATCAGTATTGGTGTAACAGCAGTACTGGTGTAACAGCAGTACTGGTGTAACAGCAGTACTGGTGTAACAGCAGTACTGGTGTAGCAGCAGTACTGGTGTAGCAGCAGTACTGGTGTGACAGCAGTACTGGTGTAACAGCAGTACTGGTGTAACAGCAGTACTGGTGTAACAGCAGTACTGGTGTAACAGCAGTACTGGTGTAACAGCAGTACTGTTGTAACAGCAGTACTGGTGTAACAGCAGTACTGGTGTAACAGCAGTACTGGTGTAACAGCAGTACTGGTGTAGCAGCAGTACTGGTGTAGCAGCAGTACTGGTGTAACAGCAGTACTGGTGTAACAGCAGTACTGGTGTAACAGCAGTACTGGTGTAACAGCAGTACTGGTGTAACAGCAGTACTGGTGTAACAGCAGTACTGGTGTAACAGCAGTACTAGTGTAACAGCAGTACTGGTGTAACAGCAGTAGTAGTGTAACAGCAGTACTGGTGTAACAGTAGTACTGGTGTAGCAGCAGTACTGGTGTAACAGCAGTACTGGTGTAACAGCAGTACTGGTGTAACAGCAGTACTGGTGTAACAGCAGTACTAGTGTAACAGCAGTACTGGTGTAACAGCAGTACTGGTGTAGCAGCAGTACTGGTGTAACAGCAGTACTGGTGTAACAGCAGTACTGGTGTAACAGCAGTACTAGTGTAACAGCAGTACTGGTGTAACAGCAGTACTAGTGTAACAGCAGTACTGGTGTAACAGCAGTACTGGTGTAACAGCAGTACTGGTGTAACAGCAGTACTGGTGTAACAGCAGTACTGGTGTAACAGCAGTACTGGTGTAACAGCAGTACTAGTGTAACAGCAGTACTGGTGTAACAGCAGTACTGGTGTAACAGCAGTACTGGTGTAACAGCAGTACTAGTGTAACAGCAGTACTGGTGTAACAGCAGTACTGGTGTAACAGCAGTACTAGTGTAACAGCAGTACTGGTGTAACAGCAGTACTGGTGTAACAGCAGTACTGGTGTAGCAGCAGTGCTGGTGTAACAGCAGTACTAGTGTAACAGCAGTACTGGTGTAACAGCAGTAATAGTGTAACAGCAGTACTGGTGTAACAGCAGTACTAGTGTAACAGAAGTACTGGTGTAACAGCAGTACTGGTGTAACAGCAGTACTGGTGTAACAGCAGTACTGGTGTAACAGCAGTACTAGTGTAACAGCAGTACTGGTGTAACAGCAGTACTGGTGTAACAGCAGTACTAGTGTAACAGCAGTACTGGTGTAACAGCAGTACTGGTGTAGCAGCAGTACTGGTGTAACAGCAGTACTGGTGTAGCAGCAGTACTGGTGTAACAGCAGTACTGGTGTAGCAGCAGTACTGGTGTAACAGCAGTACTGGTGTAGCAGCAGTACTGGTGTAACAGCAGTACTGGTGTAACAGCAGTACTGGTGTAGCAGCAGTACTGGTGTAACAGCAGTACTGGTGTAACAGCAGTACTGGTGTAACAGCAGTGCTGGTGTAGCAGCAGTACTGGTGTAACAGCAGTACTGGTGTAACAGCAGTACTGGTGTAGCAGCAGTACTGGTGTAACAGCAGTACTGGTGTAACAGCAGTACTGGTGTAACAGCAGTACTGGTGTAGCAGCAGTACTGGTGTAACAGCAGTACTGGTGTAACAGCAGTACTGGTGTAGCAGCAGTACTGGTGTAACAGCAGTACTGGTGTAGCAGCAGTACTGGTGTAACAGCAGTACTGGTGTAACAGCAGTACTGGCGTAGCAGCAGTACTGGTGTAACAGCAGTACTGGTGTAACAGCAGTACTGGTGCAACAGCAGTGCTGGTGTAGCATCAGTACTGGTGTTTACCTGGAGTTTACCTGGAGAGAGTTCCGGGGGTCAACGCCCCCGCGGCCCGGTCTGTGACCAGGCCTCCTGGTGGATCAGAGCCTGATCAACCAGGCTGTTGCTGCTGGCTGCACGCAAACTAACGTACGAGCCACAGCCCGACTGATCAGGAACTGACTTTAGGTGCTTGTCCAGTGCCAGCTTGAAGACTGCCAAGGGTCTGTTGTTAATCCCCCTTATGTGTGCTGGGAGGCAGTTAAACAGTCTCGGGCCCCTGACACTTATTGTATGGTCTCTTAACGTGCTAGTGACACCCCTGCTTTTCATTGGGGGGATGGTGCATCGTCTGCCAAGTCTTTTGCTTTCGTAGTGAGTGATTTTCGTGTGCAAGTTCGGTACTAGTCCCTCTAGGATTTTCCAGGTGTATATAATCATGTATCTCTCCCTCCTGCGTTCCAGGGAATACAGGTTTAGGAACCTCAAGCGCTCCCAATAATTGAGGTGTTTTATCTCCGTTATACGCGCCGTGAAAGTTCTCTGTACATTTTCTAGGTCGGCAATTTCACCTGCCTTGAAAGGTGCTGTTAGTGTGCAGCAATATTCCAGCCTAGATAGAACAAGTGACCTGAAGAGTGTCATCATGGGCTTGGCCTCCCTAGTTTTGAAGGTTCTCATTATCCATCCTGTCATTTTTCTAACTTGTGTAACAGCAGTACTGATGTAACAGCAGTACTGGTGTAACAGCAGTACTGGTGTAGCAGCAGTACTGGTGTAGCAGCAGTACTGGTGTAACAGCAGTACTGGTGTAGCAGCAGTACTGGTGTAGCAGCAGTACTGGTGTAACAGCAGTGCTGGTGTAACAGTACTAGTGTAGCAGTAGTACTGGTGTAACATCAGTACTGGTGTAGCAGCAGTACTGGTGTAACAGCAGTGCTGGTGTAGCAGCAGTACTGGTGTAACAGCAGTACTGGTGTAACAGCAGTACTGTTGTAACAGCAGTACTGGTGTAACAGCAATACTGGTGTAGCAGCAGTTCTGGTGTAAGAGCAGTACTGGTGTAACAGCAGTACTGGTGTAAGAGCAGTACTGGTGTAAGAGCAGTACTGGTGTAAGAGCAGTACTGGTGTAATAGCAGTACTGGTGTAACAGCAGTACTGGTGTAACAGCAGTACTGGTGTAACAGCAGTACTGGTGTAACAGCAGTACTGGTGTAACAGCAGTACTGGTGTAACAGCAGTACTGGTGTAACAGCAGTACTGGTGTAACAGCAGTACTGGTGTAGCAGCAGTACTGGTGTAACAGCAGTACTGGTGTAACAGCAGTACTGGTGTAGCAGCAGTACTGGTGTAACAGCAGTACTGGTGTAACAGCAGTGCTGGTGTAGCAGCAGTACTGGTGTAACAGCAGTACTGGTGTAACAGCAGTACTGTTGTAACAGCAATACTGGTGTAGCAGCATTTCTGGTGTAACAACAGTACTGCTGTAACAGCAGTACTAGTGTAACAGCAGTACTGGTGTAACAGCAGTACTAGTGTAACAGCAGTACTGGTGTAACAGCAGTACTGGTGTAACAGCAGTACTGATGTAACAGCAGTACTAGTGCAACAGCAGTACTGGTGTAACAGCAGTACTGGTGTAACAGCAGTACTAGTGTAACAGCAGTACTGGTGTAACAGCAGTACTGGTGTAACAGCAGTACTAGTGTAACAGCAGTACTGGTGTAACAGCAGTACTGGTGTAACAGCAGTACTGGTGTAGCAGCAGTGCTGGTGTAACAACAGTACTGCTGTAACAGCAGTACTAGTGTAACAGCAGTACTGGTGTAACAGCAGTACTGGTGTAACAGCAGTGCTGGTGTAACAACAGTGCTGGTGTAGCAGCAGTACTGGTGTAACAGCAGTGCTGGTGTAGCAGCAGTTCTGGTGTAACAGCAGTACTGGTGTAGCAGCAGTACTGGTGTAACAGCAGTACTGGTGTAGCAGCAGTACTGGTGTAACAGCAGTGCAATGCTGGTGTAGCAGCAGTACTGGTGTAGCAGCAGTACTGGTGTAAGAGCAGTGCTGGTGTAGCAGCAGTTCTGGTGTAACAGCAGTACTGGTGTAGCAGCAGTACTGGTGAAAGAGCAGTGCTGGTGTAGCAGCAGTTCTGGTGTAACAGCAGTACTGGTGTAGCAGCAGTACTGGTGTAACAGCAGTGCTGGTGTAGCAGCAGTTCTTGTGTAACAGCAGTACTGGTGTAGCAGCAGTACTGGTGTAACAACAGTACTGGTGTAACAGCAGCACTGGTGTAGCAGCAGTACTGGTGTAACAGCAGTACTGGTGTAGCAGCAGTACTGGTGTAACAGCAGTGCTGGTGTAGCAGAATTTCTGGTGTAACAGCAGTACTGGTGTAGCAGCAGTACTGGTGTAGCAGCAGTACTGGTGTAGCAGCAGTGCTGGTGTAGCAGCAGTACTGGTGTAACAGCAGTACTGGTGTAACAGCAGTACTGGTGTAGCAGCAGTACTGTGTAACAGCAGTACTGGTGTAGCAGCAGTCCTGGTACAGCAGTACTGGTGGACCAGTACTGGTGTAGCAGCAGTACTGGTGTAGCAGCAGTACTGGTGTAACAGCAGTACTGGTGTAACAGCAGTACTGGTGTAACAGCAGTACTGGTGTAACAGCAGTACTGGTGTAGCAGCAGTACTGGTGTAACAGCAGTACTGGTGTAGCAGCAGTACTGGTGTAACAGCAGTACTGGTGTAGCAGCAGTACTGGTGTAGCAGCAGTACTGGTGTAGCAGCAGTACTGGTGTAACAGCAGTACTGGTGTAGCAGCAGCAGTACTGGTGTAACAGCAGTACTGGTAACAGCAGTACTGGTGCAGCAGTACTGGTGTAAGCAGTACTGGTGTAGCAGCAGTACTGTGTAACAGCAGTACTGGTGTCAGCAGTACTGGTGTTGCAGCAGTACTGGTGTAGCAGAAGTACTGGTGTAGCAGCAGTACTGGTGTAGCAGCAGTACTGGTGTAACAGCAGTACTGGTGTAATAGCAGTACTGGTGTAACAGCAGTACTGGTGTAGCAGTACTGGTGTAGCAGCAGCAGTACTGGTGTAACAGCAGGACTGGTGTACCATCAGTTCTGGTGTAACAGCAGTACTGGTGTACCAGCAGTGCTGGTGTAACAGCAGTACTGGTGTAGCAGCAGTACTGGTGTAACAGCAGTACTGGTGTAACAGCAGTACTGGTGTAGTACTGTGTAACAGCAGTACTGGTGTAACAGCAGTACTGGTGTAGCAGCAGTACTGGTGTAACAGCAGTACTGGTGTAGCAGCAGTACTGGTGTAGCAGCAGTACTGGTGTAGCAGCAGTACTGGTGTAACAGCAGTACTGGTGTAACAGCAGTACTGGTGTAACAGCAGTACTGGTGTAACAGCAGTACTGGTGTAACAGCAGTACTGGTGTAGCAGCAGTACTGGTGTAGCAGCAGTACTGGTGTAACAGCAGTACTGGTGTAACAGCAGTACTGGTGTAACAGCAGTACTGGTGTAACAGCAGTACTGGTGTAACAGCAGTACTGGTGTAGCAGCAGTACTGGTGTAACAGCAGTACTGGTGTAACAGCAGTACTGGTGTAACAGCAGTACTGGTGTAACAGCAGTACTGGTGTGTACTGGTGTAACAGCAGTACTGGTGTAGTAACAGCAGTACTGGTGTACCAGCAGTACTGGTGTAACAGCAGTACTTGTGTAACAGCAGTTCTGGTGTAACAGCAGTACTGGTGTAACAGCAGTACTGGTGTAGCAGCAGTACTGGTGTAACAGCAGTACTAACAGCAGGTGTAACAGCAGTACTGGTGTAACAGCAGTACTGGTGTAACAGCAGCAGTAGCAGTACTGGTGTAACAGCAGTTCTGGTGTAACACCAGTACTGTGTAACAGCAGTACTGGTGTAACAGCACTGGTGTAGCAGCAGTAACAGCAGTACTGGTGTAACAGCAGTACTGTGTAACAGCAGTACTGGTGTAACAGCAGTACTGGTGTACAGCAGTACTGGTGTAGCAGCAGTACTGGTGTAGCAGCAGTACACAGCAGTACTGGTGTAACAGCAGTACTGGTGTAACAGCAGTACTGGTGTAGTACAGCAGTACTGGTGTAACAGCAACAGCAGTCCTGGTGTAACAGCAGTACTGGTGTAACAGCAGTACTGGTGTAGCAGCAGTACTGGTGTAGCAGCAGTACTGGTGTAACAGCAGTACTGGTGTAACAGCAGTACTGTGTAACAGCAGTACTGGTGTAACAGCAGTACTGGTGTAACAGCAGCAGTACTGGTGTTACACCAGTACTGGTGTAACAGCAGTTCTGGTGTAACACCAGTACTGATGTAACAGCAGTACTGGTGTAACACCAGTACTGGTGTAACAGCAGTGCTGGTGTAGCAGCAGTACTGGTGTAACACCAGTACTGGTGTAACAGCAGTACTGGTGTAACAGCAGTACTGTGTAACAGCAGTACTGGTGTAGCAGCAGTACTGGTGTAGCAGCAGTACTGGTGTAACAGCAGTACTGGTGTAACAGCAGTACTGGTGTAACAGCAGTACTGGTGTAACAGCAGTACTGTGTAACAGCAGTACTGGTGTAACAGCAGTGCTGGTGTAGCAGCAGTACTGGTGTAACAGCAGTACTGGTGTAACAGCAGTACTGGTGTAGCAGCAGTACTGGTGTAGCAGCAGTGCTGGTGTAGCAGCAGTACTGGTGTAACAGCAGTACTGGTGTAACAGCAGTACTGTGTAACAGCAGTACTGGTGTAACAGCAGTGCTGGTGTAACAGCAGTACTGGTGTAACAGCAGTGCTGGTGTAGCAGCAGTACTGGTGTAACAGCAGTACTGGTGTAACAGCAGTACTGGTGTAACAGCAGTACTGGTGTAACAACAGTACTGGTGTAACAGCAGTACTGGTGTAACAGCAGTACTGGTGTAACAGCAGTACTGGTGTAACAGCAGTGCTGGTGTAACAGCAGTACTGGTGTAACAGCAGTACTGGTGTAATAGCAGTACTGGTGTAACAGGAGTACTGCTGTTACACCAGTACCTGAACATTTTTAGAAAGGTCTTAATAATATATTTATAACTGGGATAACTTGGTAACAGTTTGTACTTGCTACAAGTTTATAACTTGTTACAAGTAACTTATTGCAGGTTTATAACTCTGAGAACTTCCAGTGATTCAAATAATTTTATCTAAGATAATTATTATATAAATGAAATTAACATTAGCTGGAATCATGGCTTCTTATACGCTTGTCGGTGCATTCTTTTAGTTTACATTAAGGTAGCATGTGTCTTATGTCTTAAATGTCCGTACAGTGTTGCTGGTACTGGTGGCGGTGGTACTGGTGTTGCTGGTGCTGGTGGCTGTGGTACTGGTGTTGATACCAATGATACCAATGTTGCTGGTACTGGTGGTGGTGGTACTGGTGTTGTTGATACCAATGTTGCTGGTACTGGTGGTGGTGGTACTGGTGTTGTTGATACCAGTGTTGCTGGTACTGGTGGTGGTGGTACTGGTGTTGTTGATACCAATGTTGCTGGTACTGGTGGTGGTGGTACTGGTGTTGTTGATACCAGTGTTGCTGGTGGCGGTGATGGTGGTACTGGTGTGTTTGCTACCATTGTTGCTGGTACTGCTGTTGGTGGTATTGGTTTTGTTGATAGTATTGCAGCGGTACTAGTGTTGCTGGTAGCGGTTTTGCTGGTATTTGTGTTGTTTGTACTGGTGTTGCTGGTACTGGTGTTGGTGGTACTGGTGTTGTTGATACCAGTGTTGCTGGTACTGGTGTTGTTGATTCCAGTGCTGCTGATATTGGTGGTGGTGGTACTGGTGTTGTTGATACCAGTGTTACTTGTGCTGGTGGGTCTTGGTACTGGTGTTGTTGATGCCAGTGTTGCTGGTGCTGGCGTTGCTGGAACTCATTTTACCAGTTAAAGTGTCGTTAGAACTAGTTTGTTTGGTACTAGTGCTGCTGGTACAATTGTTGCTGCTACTGATGTTGCAGGTACTCATGTTGATGGTACTTGTGTTGTTGGTACTGACGTTGCTGTTGCTTGTACTGTTGCTGCTAGTACTGATGCTGTTACTGGTACTGATGTTCAGGACACCGGTGAAGCTGGTATTGGTATTTATTGTACTAATGCTCATATTAGTGTTGGTTATACAGGTGCTGCTGATACAGCTGTTGCTGGAGCCGCTGTTCTCTGAACTAGTGTTGCTGGTAATGGTGGTACTGCTACTATTATTGCTGGGACTTGTTTAGCTGGTACTGTGCTGATGCTTCTGGTTCGGTTGCTTCTGGTACTGCTGGTATTGCTTATACTTTTATTGAATATGCTGGTACTGGTGCTGCTTTTACTGGTACTTCACTCCTGGTACTAGTATTGTTGGTACTTGCCGTCCTGGTACTGGTACAGTGTCTATATAGTAAGTACTTACAATTCAGTTTCCGTTTCTACTGTATTTTTTTCCGGAATGATTGATGTTGCATTTCCTCCTGCTGATGTTGCTGCTGCTGCATCTTATGTATAAAACAGCTGCTGTTTCCGGCGATGCTGCTGCTGTTGTGTAAACGGCTGCTGCTGTTGTGTGAACGGCTGCTGCTGTTGTGTGAACGGCTGCTGCTGTTGT
>NC_091340.1:2371852-2381852 GCF_038502225.1 Cherax quadricarinatus | reverse complement strand
TCGAGGTATACCCGACGATATTTTTCTTTGTCCCTCAACCACGATTTCTACTACAGGATCTTGTCTCGTACCATTTCTGTCGTGGGGGTCAGTTCGTCTTGACGACTTTTTACCCTCGAGTAACTCCCAAGTCTCTGAAAATTTCCCACCTTGAACTTACCTTCCTCATCCGTTGTTGTGATGACATCATTAATCTCTGTTTTCTTCGCCTGTCATATTTCATCATAAGTCCTCAGCTCAGCCTCCTGAAGCCCGTGAATAATCAATGACCTTTCATTTCTTTCCACTGCCTTTTACTCCGTATCTCGGTGTACAATTTCAGCAACTCTTTCGCTGTTTCCTTTATCATCTCTTGCACCTTCCAGTTGTCTGATAGCCTTTCCACAAGGGTTTTCTTAGTTCCTCCCCCTCCTTTGGTCCCCTCGCCTGCCTAACCTAACCTAACCTAACTTAACCTATCTTTTCCTTCCTCAACCTCATTTTCCCCTTCAGTTCCTCCTTCAGGATTTGTACCTTTGTCTCAGAAGCTGCGGTTCATCTCTCCCAGTCTTTGCTCCCTGCAGTCAACTTCTCCACCATCTCCTTGCAAAATTCATTAAACCTTTTTCCCTCTTTTCTGCATCGTGTACCTGAGCCCTGCTACTCACTCTTCCTTCTCAGACCATTCTTCCTCGGCTTCTCTGCATCTGCGTCCTAGCTTTTTTTATCCCAATTCTGCACTCCTCTGACTTCCAGGTTAGGATACGCTAGCTCCCTTGGATTGCAACTGGCGGAAGGACTTCAGTTTCTGCCCTTGCTCTGTAGAGACAGCTGTTATTATGTATATGAGAGCATGTGTAAGTGAGTGTATGTGTATGCATGTGTTCTTGCGTGCATTTGTGCAGGTAAGTACGTATGTATACACGTGAGCGATTGAGTGCTGATGTGTGAGCAGGTGTGTGTGTGTGTGTGTGTGTGTGTGTGTGTGTGTGTGTGTGTGTGTGTTTGTGTGCGAGTGTGTGTGTACTCGCCTAGTTGTACTCACCTAGTTGTGGTTGCAGGGGTCGAGTCACAGCTCCTGGCCCCGCCTCTTCACTGGTCGCTACTAGGTCACTCTTCCTGCTCCATGAGCTTTATCATACCTCTTCTTAAAGCTATGTATGGATCCTGCCTCCAATACATCACTTCCCAAACTATTCTACTTCCTGACAACTCTGTGACTAAAGAAATACTTCCTAACATCCCTGTGATTCATCTGAGTCTTCAGTTTTCAATTGCGACCCCTTGTTGCTGCGTCCCATCTCTGGAACATCCTGTCTCTGTCCACCTTGTCAGTTCCTCTTAGTATTTTATATGTCGTTATTATATCTCCCCTCTGTCTCCTGTCCTCCAGTGTCGTCAGGTCGATTTCCCTTAACCTCTCCTCGTAGGACATGCCCCTTAGCTCTGGGACTTGTCTTCTTGCAAACCTTCGCACTTTCTCTAGTTTCCGTATGTGCTTGGCTAGGTGTGGGTTCCAAACTGGTGCTGCATACTCCAATATAGGCCTGACATATACGGTGTGCTGGGTCCTGAACGATTCCTTATTGAGATGCCGGAATGCTATTCATAGGTTGGCTAGGCGCCCGTATGCTACAGCAGTTATTTGGTTGATGTGCGCCTCAGGAGATGTGCCTGGTGTTATACTAACTCCAAGATCCTTTTCTTTGAGTGAGGTTTGTAGTCTCTGGCCCTCTAGACTGTACTCCGTCTGCGGTCTTCTTTACTCTTCCCCAATCTTCATGACTTTGCACTTGGTGGGGTTGAACTCCAGGAGCCAGTTTCTGGACCAGGTCTGCAGCCTGTCTAGATACCTTTGTAGTTCTGCCTGGTTCTAGTCCAGTTGTGTGTGTTTGTGCACTCACCAGTTTTTAGTTGCAGGGGTTGAGTGTGTGTGTGTGTGTCTGTGTGTGTGCGTGTGTGTGTGTGAAAGAACACTTTATGAGTAAGGAAAAAAAGTGAGAGGAAAAAATAAAGACTCCCCTCACAGAAATTTGTACACAGCGCTGGCCCTGCATGTAAATTCCTGCCGTTATGAAGGCCCAGCTCTCCGTGACGTCACAAATTATTTAATATAACCAATGTTGATATTAAGTTTTCCGGGGGTGAGTTTTATAGGTTCATACCTGCCTCGCTTAGCTTTCATTAATATCAAGAGAGGTAGGTGTAATGAAATCAAATCTGTTCTCTGTTATTACCTCACCTGTGTGTAATACACTTAATCTTATTGTTGCTAAAAAAATGTGTTGTTTCTGTTACCATTGCTGCTTCCGTTTCTCTACCGTCAGTGTTAGTTATACTTTAATATATTGGTGACGACGTTCACGTTATTATTTTCGTAAAATGTTACCGTTTCCTGTAAGCGTTACCTTCGTAATTATTACCACCATTCTTATTCCCTTCTATAGTAGCTGGATTTTTGTTCTCAGTAATTTGCGTTATTTATTTAGAAATGATCTGCCTTATACTTTACTGTTATTTGTTTGCCTTTGTTTTGATTAATAATAATATCAATGGTTTTCTGTCTACCTGCAAGAGCAGAGAAAATTTTAAAGTATTTGTATCCATCGTAGACCATCATTAATTAAGTCATGACTTGATAATAGTCGAGACCAGACTCAAACATACCATAAATTTCCTCTCTAAATTCCACGAAAAAAGAACAAATTGTTTCAGTTGTGTTATAGTTATTTTTATTCCATAAAGCAAACAGATTTAACCCCAATTATTAATATTAATTTCTATGTTGTAGAAATTGTTGTCTTACTCTGTGACTCAATGATAAAAATTTAGCGTTTTCTTGCTGTTATTATTCTCGGTGATAGTCTTGTGTTTATACCTCATAAACACGTAAGATGACACATAAAACTTGCATACTTCTTGCAGTTGGAGACGGGAGCTGGATACCAACAAGATTTTTATTTCCAGTTTGTAGTTGTAAATATAATGCAGTTATTCTACTTTTTCTGTACATTTATTTTTAGTTCTTATTCATGTAATGTTTCGTTTCAGTGGTTACTGAATTATGTATAAAAAATGCATCGTTAGCCCGGCAAGTTCAGTAGACAAATAAAACCTGGAACAATACGATGTTATCCTATTGTTCTATATTAACTCAGCAGGTGAAATATTTGTATAAAAGTTCTGAGTCAGATAATAAAACACTGATAGTTTGTGCAAGGTTAAGACAAGATGAATATTGGGCTAGTACAGATTTTTCCCACCACAAAAATAGGGATTTTTTTCTGAAGTGAGTTATACAGAGATCCGAAAAATTATATTATCATTCACGTGAATATTTTTTTCCTATATTTTTATATAAATTTATCAGAGATGCTGCGTTGTGACATATATGGACATTACGTTATCATATGGCTAATGTTTAGTAAAGGCAAGTTATATTTGTATTCCTAAAATGATATCACATTCATTACGAAAATATTGTGTATTCCTGAAGTTTACCTGGAGAGGGTTTCGAGGGTCAACGTCCCCGCTGCCCGGTCTGAGACCAGGCCTCATGGTGGATCAGGGTCTGACCAACCAGGCTATTACTGTTGGCCGCACGCAAACCGACGTACGGCTGGTCAGGTACTGACTTTAGCTGTCTTGAAGACAGCCAGGGGTCTATTTGTAATCCTCCTTATGTATGCTGAGAGACAGTTGAACAGTCTTGGGTCCCTGACACTTAGTGTGTTGTCTCTTAGTGTACTCGTGGCACCCCTGCTTCTCACTGGGGGAATGTTGCATCTCCTGCCAAGTCTTTTGCTTTCGTAGGGAGTGATATTCGTGTGCAAGCTTGATACTAATCCCTCTAGGATTTTCCAGGTGTATATTATCATGTATCTTTCTCGCCTACGTTCCATGGAATACAAATCAGGGGACTTTGACCGTTCCTAGTAATGTAGATGCTCTTTCGTACTTATGCGTACCATGAAAATTCTCTGAACATTCTCCAGGGCAGCAATTTCGCTTCTGTTGAAGGTGGCAGTTATTGTACAGCAATATTCCAGCGTAGAGAGAACAAGCGATTTGAAGAGAATCATCATGAGCTTGGCGTCCCTAGTTTTGAAGGTTCTCCTTATCTATCTTATTATTTTTCTAGCAGATGAGGTAGATACATTGTTGTGATCTTTGAAGGTGAGATTCTCTGACATTATCACTCCTAGATCTTTCACATTAGTTTTTCGCTCTATTGTATGGTTAGAATTTGTTTTATACTCTAATAAAATTTTAATTTCCTCAAGTTTTCCATATCTGAGTACTTCAAATTTCTCATCATTGAACTTCATATTGTTTTCTGCGGCCAATTTAAAGATTTGGTTGATGTCCACTTGGAGTCTTGCAGTGTCTTCGATGGAGGACACTCACAGCAATTCGAGTGTCATCCGCAAAGGAAGACACGGAACTGTGGCTTACGTCTCTGTCTATGTCAGATATGAAGATGAGGAACAGGATGGGGGCGAGTACTGTGTCTTGTGGAACAGAGCTTTTCACTGTAGCTGCCTCAGACTTTACTCTCTTTACTATTACATTTTGTGTTCGATTTGTCAGGAAGTTATAGATCCATCTACCAACTTTTCCTGTTATTCCTTTATCACGCATTTTGTGCGCTATTACACCATGGTTTGTATATCCTTTAATGCATCCAAGACCTTGGCATAGTGGTATTGGACTCAAGCTTTTAGCAGTCTTCAAGGGTAACTCCAGTGCTTCCTGGTACCAACAAATTGAAACAAGTCTATTAAAATCTAATGGTTATAATCATAACCATAATTTTTAAAGGGGTTGACCGGTAATCCAGCTGAAGGTCTCGGCCAGATGACCGAAAGCTCCAGCTGCGGGTCATCATATGACCCTACAGGACACATGTCCTGTTTCCTGACGTACCTTAACTAACGTACAAGTCTTAAAGAGATAAATAAAATTAGTCTGACTCGGTGTCCAGAATAAAGCGCCTTGTAGATGATTGGTTCAGAGAACCGACATGTTGTTGAATTAGACACATGTGCAACTCTTGGGTATCTTTATTGAGGAAACGTTTCGCCACACAGTGGCTTCATCAGTCCATACAAAGGAGAAACTTGAAGAACAGGAGGAGAATGAGGTAATCAGTCCCTCAGCCTTGAGTCGATGTGGTCAGTCCATCAATCTTGAATAGAATACGGCATATGAGCGGAGAAGCAGCTTATAAACTGTATGGCAGGTGAGGTGCAGCAGTCGTAGGTGGTGTCACATTTGTCCAATGTGGAAGTAGGTCGTGCCCAAGGGTTAGGCAAGTGAAGAATTCCCAAGTATTAAGATCCCAAGAAGTCGGGCACGACCTACTTCAACATTGGACAAATGTGACACCACCTACGACTGCTGCACCTCACCTGTCTACGGTTTATAAGCTGCTTCTCCGCTGATATGCCGTATTCTATTCAAGATTGATGGACTGACCACATCGACTCAAGGCTGAGGGACTGATTACCTCATTCTCCTCCTGTTCTTCAAGTTTCTCCTTTGTATGGACTGATGAAGCCACTGTGTGGCGAAACGTTTCCTCAATAAAGAGTTGCACATGTGTCTAATTCAACATAAAGCGCCTTAAATTTCACAGGGGTTAGTAATCACAATCATTATTTAACTTGGAAAACCGAACATAATTTTGTAGCACCCACTGTAGGTGGCCATACATCTGATACCTTGTAGCACCCACTATAGGTGGCCATACATCTGATACCTCGTAGCACCCACTGTAGGTGGCCATGCATCTGATACCTTGTAGCACCCACTGTAGGTGGCCATGCATCTGATACCTTGTAGCACCCACTGTAGGTGGCCATGCATCTGATACCTTGTAGCACCCACTGTAGGTGGCCATGCATCTGATACCTCGTAGCACCCACTGTAGGTGGCCATGCATCTGATACCTTGTAGCATCCACTGCAGGTGGCCATGCATCTGATAACTTGTAGCACCCACTGTAGGTGGCTATGCATTTGATACCTTGTAGCACCCACTGTAGGTGGCCATGCATCTGATACCTTGTAGCATCCACTGCAGGTGGCCATGCATCTGATACCTTGTAGCACCCACTGTAGGTGGCCATGCATCTGATACCTTGTAGCATCCACTGCAGGTGGCCATGATTCTGACACCTTGTAGCATCCACTGTAGGTGGCCATGCATCTGACACCTTGTAGCACCCACTGCAGGTGGCCATACATCTGACACCTTGTAGCACCCATTGCAGGTGGCCATGCATTTGACACCTTGTAGCATCCACTGTAGGTGGCCATGCATCTGACACCTTGTAGCACCCACTGGAGGTGGCCATACATCTGACACCTTGAAGCATCCACTGTAGGTGGCCATGCATCTGACACCTTGTAGCACCCATTGCAGGTGGCCATGCATCTGACACCTTGAAGCATCCACTGTAGGTGGCCATGCATCTGACACCTTGTAGCATCCACTGTAGGTGGCCATTCATCTGACACCTTGTAGCACCCACTGCAGGTGGCCATGCATCTGACACCTTGTAGCACCCATTGCAGGTGGGCATACATCTCATACCTCGTAAGACCCACTGTAGGTGGCCATACATCTGACACCTTGTAGCACCCACTGTAGGTGGCCATGCATCTGACACTTTGTAGCATCCACTGTAGGTGGCCATACATCTGACACCTTGTAGCACCCACGGTAGGTGGCCATGCATCTGACACCTTGTAGCACCCACTGTAGGTGGCCATGCATCTGACACCTTGTAGCACCCACTGTAGGTGGCCATACATCTGACACCTTGTAGCACCCGCTGTAGGTGGCCATACATCTGACACCTTGTAGCACCCACTGTAGGTGGCCATACATCTGACACCTTGTAGCACCCACTGCAGGTGGCCATACATCTGACACCTTGTAGCACCCACTGCAGGTGGCCATACATCTGACACCTTGTAGCACCCACTGTAGGTGGCCATACATCTGACACCTTGTAGCACCCACTGTAGGTGGCCATGCATCTGACACCTTGTAGCACCCATTGTAGGTGGCCATGCATCTGACACCTTGTAGCACCCACTGTAGGTGGCCATGCATCTGACACCTTGTAGCACCCACTGTAGGTGGCCATACATCTGACACCTTGTAGCACCCTCTGCAGGTGGCCATACATCTGACACCTTGTAGCATCCACTGTAGGTGGCCATACATCTGACACCTTGTAGCACCCACTGTAGGTGGCCATACATCTGACACCTTGTAGCACCCACTGTAGGTGGCCATACATCTGACACCTTGTAGCACCCACTGTAGGTGGCCATACATCTGACACCTTGTAGCATCCACTGTAGGTGGCCATACATCTGACACCTTGTAGCACCCACTGTAGGTGGCCATACATCTGACACCTTGTAGCACCCACTGTAGGTGGCCATACATCTGACACCTTGTAGCATCCACTGTAGGTGGCCATGCATCTGACACCTTGTAGCACCCACTGTAGGTGGCCATACATCTGACACCTTGTAGCACCCACTGTAGGTGGCCATACATCTGACACCTTGTAGCACCCACTGTAGGTGGCCATGCATCTGACACCTTGTAGCACCCACTGTAGGTGGCCATGCATCTGACACCTTGTAGCACCCACTGTAGGTGGCCATACATCTGACACCTTGTAGCACCCTCTGCAGGTGGCCATACATCTGACACCTTGTAGCATCCACTGTAGGTGGCCATACATCTGACACCTTGTAGCACCCACTGTAGGTGGCCATACATCTGACACCTTGTAGCACCCACTGTAGGTGGCCATACATCTGACACCTTGTAGCACCCACTGTAGGTGGCCATACATCTGACACATTGTAGCATCCACTGTAGGTGGCCATACATCTGACACCTTGTAGCACCCACTGTAGGTGGCCATACATCTGACACCTTGTAGCACCCACTGTAGGTGGCCATACATCTGACACCTTGTAGCATCCACTGTAGGTGGCCATACATCTGACACCTTGTAGCACCCACTGTAGGTGGCCATACATCTGACACCTTGTAGCACCCACTGTAGGTGGCCATACATCTGACACCTTGTAGCACCCACTGTAGGTGGCCATACATCTGACACCTTGTAGCACCCACTGTAGGTGGCCATACATCTGACACCTTGTAGCACCCACTGTAGGTGGCCATACATCTGACACCTTGTAGCACCCACTGTAGGTGGCCATACATCTGACACCTTGTAGCACCCACTGTAGGTGGCCATACATCTGACACCTTGTAGCACCCACTGTAGGTGGCCATACATCTGACACCTTGTAGCACCCACTGTAGGTGGCCATACATCTGACACCTTGTAGCACCCACTGTAGGTGGCCATGCATCTGACACCTTGTAGCACCCACTGTAGGTGGCCATACATCTGACACCTTGTAGCACCCACTGTAGGTGGCCATACATCTGACACCTTGTAGCACCCACTGTAGGTGGCCATACATCTGACACCTTGTAGCACCCACTGTAGGTGGCCATGCATCTGATACCTTGTAGCACCCACTGTAGGTGGCCATACATCTGACACCTTGTAGCACCCACTGTAGGTGGCCATACATCTGACACCTTGTAGCACCCACTGTAGGTGGCCATACATCTGACACCTTGTAGCACCCACTGTAGGTGGCCATACATCTGATACGCAGTATTTAGCTTCATAAGACTGTAATACTTGACCTGTCTATATTATGGTCAGTAATAATATAAAACAGTTTAGAACAAAATAAGAGAATATATATTATAGAAGTGCAGGACAAAGCTACATATATTGAGAATAATTTTTATGAACATTTATTTACTTACAGTATAAACCAGTTGTACTTTCTGAAGAATAATTTTGAATTAACATAAATAAAAGCAGATTGGTAAAACAAATGTTTGACAGATTTTTAGGCATTATTGACATGAAATAACGCAGGAAATTAATGATATTATTTTATATAACAATATACCTAGTAAAATATCCAGCATAAAATAAATAATTTAGAACTTCCATCTCTAAATAATAATAATAATATTAATATAACTGTGAGCGGATGATTGACAGTTGAGGATGGTCTAGTGTCATCAATCATCGTCTGTACGAACTCATCAATCATCGTCTGTACGGACTCATCAATCATCGTCTGTACGGACCAACACACAGAAAACACTGACTTCTCCTGAGATCCATTGAATAAAATCAAAGTCAGGTTGGCGATCTCATAAAATTCATATAGGAGCTCTCAGGATGCGAGGACAAACAAGGAGTGAGTTCTTCATAATGGGAGCGGCGAGGGGGCTAAAAGGAGTCAGCGATGCGTGCTCAAACAAAACCCCTCATAACCCTGTAGCCGGAGGCGTAACACGCGGCCCTTGTTTACACACGCTGATGCCATGCCTCGCCACCTGCTCCATCTGCCTCGCCTCTCCTGCCAGACTCCTATTAAATCTCAAGTTATATATATGTATCTATAATGTATATATATATATATATATATATATATATATATATATATATATATATATATATATATATATATATATATATATATATATATATATATATATATATATATATATATAAACAGTCCTCAGCAGGATTCGAACTTTTGCACTCTTTATCAAAGTACACAGTACTTAATCCACACAGCCCGTCTGAGAATTGTTAAGCATATATACATATATTTATAATATTATATATGGTGGCCCGTGGCCTGGCTGGCAGAGCTCTCACTTCACACGCTGAGATTCTGGATTCGATTCCCGGCGCGTTTCATTACGCGCGTAGATACCTAGGTGTTAGTCGACTGGTGTGGGTTTCATCCTGTAAGACAAGATTGAGGACTGCCTTTCTTGGGTTGTCCTGGGTGGCTAACCCTCCGGGGTTAAAAAAACCGAACAAACTCTTTTCTTATCTGTCTTCAGTAAAAACAATATATAACTGAATTACAAAACA